>NC_133770.1:114529687-114629549 GCF_003597395.2 Chelonoidis abingdonii
GTGGCCTTATATACAATGTAACAGAATGGTATTAATGTAAATACAAAGTATATCAGCAATATGGGTGATAAGTGAAATTATGCATTGTAGAAAAATTACTGACTTCATTTGTGAGGCTGTGATAGCAAGAGTGTACCTAAAAGCTGGATTAAGGAACGGGGCGGGCGGGGGAGTGAATGATTAGTGGCAACTGATGAGAGGAGAGTGCGGCTGGAAGCAGCAAGACACCTTGAAGCCCTGCAAGATAAGGACAACGGGCTAGAGAGAGGAATTAAGCACACGGGGGGGAGATATGAGTGGGGGAAAAACAGACAAAGTTATACAGGGGGAGAAACAGCAAGGGGTTTGGGAAATTCGGTGGCAGCAAGGACTTGTAACAGAGAGACACGGAGAAACACACGGGGGGGGATTGCAGCGGGGGAAAAACAGACAAAGTTATACAGAGGGAGAAGCAGCAAAAACCTTATCTATCTTAACCAACAACTAGGCAAAACAACAAATATCACAATTCTAAGCAAAACTATAACAAGCAACTATACGGAGCAACAGAACAGCAAACTATAACAAGGCAGGTGAAACTTACAAGCTTTACAATCTATACCGAGCAACAAAGAACAAGGCAGGTGAAACTTACAAGCTTTACAATCTATAGGGAGCAACAAAGAACAGGGCAGGTGAAACTTACAAGCTCTATAATCTTAACAAACTATAACTTATTAAACTAAGAAAACAAAACCTATGGTGCACCTTATGTTACGGGGAAGTTACAGAGGGCAGAGTGGTATGTGCCCAGGGATGGTGGCTGCAGCAGTGGGTACAACTGCAAGCAGAAAACCCTGAGGCAAAGCCCGCAGGAGCAGAGCTTAGCAGCGGCACAAACTTATTTTTAGCAGCAAAGTGCTGCGGAGTTTAGGAGAGGTTTTAAGACACAGACCAAGGTTTAGCTTGAGTCTGTGTGCTGCGGAGACAGAGCCAGCAGCTAAAACAATAAAATGAAAGTACAGAGAGCTTTACAGAGGGATTCTTACCAGTCCCCTAAGGCAGCAGCAAAGGAGAAGCAGCAAAAACATCAGAAGGCTAGGTACAGTCTCAATAATCAGGAGATCTCTCAGGCAGCAATTCGTTCTTCATGGGGGGGTGGTCAAAAAACGGGGGTACGCTCAAAAATAAAATGAGAGCGGAGAAAGGACCCCCCAGAACCCCTGGCTGATCAGACCAGGCAGCAATGCAGGATCCTTTCTGATCTTAGTTTTAAAAATGTCTGTTTTTAAAGGCAAACTCAGGCAGTTTCCCGCCAGTACTTTTGATTGGCTCCTCTTGATACAGGGGAGGAGAGGAGGCAGGGAAACTGTAGGTGAGCACAGAGACATGTCTGGGCAGAGTCCTGTGCAGTAGGTGACTCAAAAGCACATGAGGCCTATGACTCATGCCCAAGATCTTAAAAACACAATAGGTCTTGCAGCTCTGGACATTGCCTACCCTACACCGAGCCCAGGTTTAACAAGGTGATAACAGGACTAACCCTTTGCACAGGGCAGTGGTCCCACTTAGCACAAGTGGCCATCCCTTTGAGAAGGGCAATGGCTCTTGGTGAACAACTTTAAGGGGCCCTCCCTTTGAGAAGGGAAGTGACCCTGGTAAACAACTTAACAGCCAGGGAGGGGAGGCCACAGGAGAACAAAATGGAGTATGGGGACAGCTGTAAGAAAACGAAATGGAATAGGGGGATAGCTGTAACAGACATCTGCCACTGACTGCCTCCATGCATTCATCTGTGCCGTGTCAGTGCGGGAGTGCAGATTTTTCAGCTTCTAATCTGCAATAACCTCAGGGATGGAGATGATGGGGGAGCATAAAAACATTTGCACCTGTGGGGGATAAAAAAGGAGAGTAAAATTTAAGAAGATACATTTCTGAGAACAAAACGGAGATTCTTTCACAGTGAGTCAAGCAATTCACAGCAGGTGGCACATGTGCTTTAGGTTCAAGGTTGCATTTTGCCTTTTATATTGAGCACCTGCCAATATGGTGACACATCACACATGGCTGGGCAACAGAATTCAGTTTCCAGGCAAGTATGGTAAGCCAAAGGGTATGCGGGGTTGGCTTCTAACGCCTTCATAACATGTGGGAATAGTTTCAAATTGCAGTGCCCTCCTTTCCCATAGCAAGCAATGCCAGTTCGGTTTGCCATTAAAAGGAGAGGCTGCAGTTTTCAGGCAGATGTGCAGCACACACCTCCCCCTACCCCACCACGTGGCTATTCTCTGGGATGATCCCTTCACCCCTGCCCCCGCCGTGTGGCTATTCTCAGGGATGATCCCTTTTAGCCAAGCACAAACAGCCCAGCATGTCCGAGGTCCCTTTTACTGTTCCCTTACAAAAATTTCCCTATTTCAGCCAGGTGACCATGAATGATATCACTCTCCTGAGGCTAACGCAGAAAGATATAGACCAAATGTTGCTTGAATGCGACCAAAATCCAGGACCATTCCCTGCCATGTTTTGTGCTGCAATTATTCCAGACTACTTGCTACTGGCTTGGTGTGGTAAAGCGTCCTACCATGGAGGATGAAATAAGGCAGCCCTCCCAGAAACCTTCTGCAAAGGCTTTCAGAGTACCTCCAGAAGAGGTTCATGGAGATCTCCCTGGAGGATTCCTGCTCCATCCCCAGACACGTTAACAGACTTTTCCAGTAGCTGTACTGGCCGCAAATGCATCCCAAGTCTTCAGAGCAAATCAAACAGTAAACACTATTGTTTTTAAACCCTGTACTGTAGTTACAAATGTGCACTCACCAGAGGTGCCTTCTCCACCTTCAGGGTCAGGGATCCTGCCTTGGGAGGGTTTTGGCTCCAGGTGATGAAAAGGTCCTGGCTGCCGGGGAGAACGGATTAACTGCTTGCCTGCTGCACATTCTCCTCCTCCTCCTCCTCCTCCTCTTCCTCATCCACAAAATCCTTCTCCCTGTTGCTTGAGATTTCCCCCCCATGCAAGTGTCCACGGAGAGTAGTGGGATAGTGGTAGGGTGCCCTCCCCTCAGAATTCCATGCAGCTGATCATAGAAGCAGCATGTATGGGGCTCTGACCCGGAGCGACCATTTGCCTTCTTTGTCTTTTGGTAGGCTTGCCTGAGCTCCTTAACTTTCACACGGCACTGCTGTGTGTCCCCGTTGTAGCCTCTGTCCATCATGCCCTGTGTGATTTTGGCATATATATTAACATTTCTTCTTTTTGCTTGAAGTTCTGCCTGCACAGATTCTTCTCCCCATACAGCAGTCAGATCCAGTTTGCTCCATGCTTGAGCTTATTTGTGATTCTGGGAGAACTACATGGTCACCTGTGCTGCTGAGCTCGCCATGCTGGCCAAACAGGAAGTGAAATTCAAAATTTCCCAGGGCTTTTCCTGTGTACCCAGCTAATGCATCAGAGTTGAAAGTCCTGTCTAGAGTGGTGACATTGGAGCACTCTGAGATAGTTCCTGGAGGCCAATAATGTCGAATTGCATCTACACTAATCCAAATTTGACCCAACAAGGTCAATTTTAGCACTACTCTCGTCTTTAGGAAGGAGTACAGAAATCGATGTGAAGAGCCCTTTAGGCCAACGGAACTGGGTTGGTTGTGTAGACCAGTGGTTTCTCAAACTGAGGTCACCACTTGTGTAGGGTAAGCACCTGGCGGGCTGGGCCATTTTGTTTACCTGCCCCATCCTCGGGTCTGGCTGATTGCAGCTCCCACTGGCTGTGGTTCGGTGTTCCAGGCCAGTGGGGGCTGCTGGAAGCAGCATGGGCTGAGGGACATACTGGCCACTGCTTCCAGTAGCTCCCATTGGCCTGAAGCAGCGAACCGCGGCCAGTGGGAGCTGTGATCGGCTAGACCTGCAGACGGGGCAGGTAAACAAACCAGCCCGGCCCACCAGGGGCTTTCCCTACACAAGCGGTGACCCCAGTTTGAGAAACACTGGTGTAGACGCACTCTTTATAAAATCAACCTAACCCCATAGGGGTTACTGAAATAAACTGTATATGAGCACATAGGAGCAGAAATTGAACTAGTATGTCAAGGAATTACATTATAGTGGAGTGACAGATATGCACATCAGCGTGTTTATTATCACTATTAATCATTTATTCATATATTAGCATGGGTAGCAAAATACAGACCTCACATGTCCACTAAAACTTGGGCTGAGACCAGCAAGTCATCTCATGCTGGCCACTGAAGAGCCTTTAGAAAGATATTACTTAATGTTCTCTACCATCTTGGACCAGATTCCAATCAATGACATATGTGAAAGACCCCCTTTCATTATGTCTGCTAGGTCTAAGCACATTCCTTCTTCACTAATTACTCTGAAACTCAAGAGATGTTATTGCTAAACCTGGATTATTGGATATAAAAATATGTGGTGTCTTTCTGTTAAATTTAAGATATTTATGGAGCACTGTCTAACACTAATGTGCTAGATCTCTTCAGTGCCACACACATTCTGCTTATGGTTTGTGTCCAACCATATCCTAATCAACACTAGAGTCATACTGCCTGAAGATGCTGTTTATTCAGAAAAATACTAGGAGGGAGATTTCCAAAGATGGTTTCCTGTACCTGTATTCTTAGCAAATGGAGTGCAATAACAGCATCTTATCTTGTTTTTCTGCCTACTCCTAATTAAATACTGTGAATCCTATGACAAGTTATATGTTAACTCCTAAAATAGAAGATTTAAAAGAGAGTGGGTAGATTTTTATGAAATAGCAACTTCACAATGATGTTTGTAAATGTTTGGGTAATGTATAACAAAACACGAGGTGCCCACCAGTGTGCTGCAATGACATATGCTTCTCTAATATTATAAATGTTGTTTAAGAAGCCCTAATCTTGGTGCTCTGTGACAGCACTCTGGGCTCATTTGTTACTCTTTCAATGCTCAGAACTTCCCTTGGCTCTGAACAAGGGCAGGAAGAAGAGAATGTCATGTTCCACGTCAAAACTCATCCCTGTAATAACATGGAAATGATCTGTCTGACCTAAATTATAAAGAACTCAAACTGGCCTGTGGTCGGCAGTAGAAAATACTCTATCTTTGAAGGGAGAAAAGCTGACTTTATATATCTGTCTGTGCGTCTAATTATCATTTCAGTTGTGAAATTAGAATGAAACATGTCGCGTGAATGTCTTGGTTCTGTAGTCAATAGCACTAGTGTTGGGAGAGGAAAAGATGGGGAGAGATTTAGTTCCTATTTCGAAAATGTCTAGAGCTGATCTGTTCCACCAGTATAATAACAAAGTTTAAAGAGCTAAGGTGAGTCAGCAAATGTTAATTTTAATAATATAACAGAAATCTATAAGGCAGGGGTAGGCAACCTATGGCACGTGTGCCGAAGGTGGCATATGAGCTGATTTTCAGTGCCACTCACACTGCTTGGGTCTTGGCCGCTGATTGGGGGGGCTCTGCATTTTAATTTAATTTTAAATGAAGTTTCTTAAATATTTTTGAAACCTTATTTACTTTACATACAACAATAGTTTAGTTACATATTATAGACTTATAGAAAGAGACCTTCTAAAAACATTAAAATGCATTACTGGCACGCAAAACCTTAAATTAGAGTGAATAAATGAAGACTTGGCACACCACTTCTGAAAGGTTGCCGACCCCTGCTATAAGAGATATTGAGAATATAGAACAAAAGTTATGCAGAACCTTCAAAAAAGACTCCGAATACCTTCCAGTGGTCTTCATAATAAATTATTTAATTCTCAAACTGAGTTTTTCAGGCATGTTCAGGAAACTTCAATGCTGCTACTCAATTTGAACTTATTTTGTCAGCTTCCTTCTATTTCATTTTTACCTCAGGTCTGAATTTGGGGGTTTCAACCCTGCTCAAAATATCCAGGTAACTTCGGGGGAACAAATTCACTATAAACATAAGCAGGGGCAATATCTTTAACGTCGGAGGAGTTGTGCACATTATGGCAGTGTTGAACTTGACCCAGAAAACGGTTTAATTGGAATAGAAGAATAGAGTTGATTGATATGTGTAGCACACAGTGCAGAAGGGGGTATCTTGAAGCTGTAATGATAATTTGAAATGACCATCTTTCTCTTTTCTTTATACAATGCAGCATAATTATAAAATACTGTTACAGCAGAGCTTCTCTGAGGACTGCCTTTTCAGTAGTCTCATGGAACCACAAATTTATGTGAAATCCACCTAAATGCCATGTTAGTCACAGTGCTCTCTTCCAGCTGGAAGCAGGTACTGTTCCTGTTTCCTTTCAACAGTAAGAAAATTAATCATCTCTCTCTACCATTGTGTAACTTCATTTTTTTTAAATAAAATGTTGGCAATAAGATGACATATAAATGGTGACTAGGGAACTCAGCACATTGGTTAGTGCTCCCTCGTTGGAGGAAAAAGGTTTACCCTGTTCAGTGCTATCTGGTGTGACTAGGTGAGTCTAAGTGTTACTGTGTTGGTTGAGAAGATTATGTGGCTCAAGGTACATTTGGGCTCAGCTGTTAATGGGTGCACAGAGGGAGAGGAGTCTCTCACTCCCTCATAGCTGCCAAGTACTGTCCATACTGATGATCGCTTGAGAACATTGGCTGTTTTTATTTGGCAAAAGATACCCCAAAGCTGTCAGGGAGAAAGCATGGCCAGCATTCTCTTCTCCCTTTACAGTAGCCAGTGGAGTTGGCTGTGCATGCAGTGGAGAGCAGGCCACATGACCTGAAGAGGTGAGCCGTAACCAACTTGTCCTGCATGGAGAGAGCTCTTGAAGATATTCTGCTTCTTTACGGCAGTACCTGTAACGCAAGACTGAGCCCTTAGAGTGTACTGGGGAGGAAAGGGGACAGAAACAGAGAGAAATGTGAGCAGCAGAGAAACCATGAAAACAAAAGAAGTGGACAGTAAGAAAAGAAAGGGAGGTAATGTAAGAGACCGGAACAAGGGACAGATCCAGGAAAGAAGGGACAGTGAGGTGACAGTGTTTGGGTCACTCCAAGTCATGCCCCATTAGAAAGCAGCATGCTAATACTTTTGCTACTTGAAAAAAAAGCCCACACCAGTGGTTTGAAATGTTGTACAGTGGGTACTTTAATACTATAGACTATTACATTCATTTGACCTCATTTTCTAGAAGAGTCCAGATTTTCTAAATAACTTCGGATGTTTGTATTCTTGCCTACCCAGTCTAGTGGCTTAGTGAATTGTTCTGTGTGTTTAGGCAGGAAAAATCTGCTCAACAGATCGGCAATTACGAAATGTTTTTTTGTTTTTTTGGTAAATCACGTTCATTAGTCAGTGCTCTTTAGGGAAGCGTTTTGTTGGACCATGACACACATCTAAAGGAAAGCAGATACTTTATATCAGATAATGTGTTAAATGATCTTCACTTAACCCCTTAGGGGTTAGGGTCTATAGAAGGTATCCTATGGCGATGCCTTGGATTCTGTGCATAGAAGCACTACTTATCCCAGGGTTTTATTGGAAATAATGGGAACACTTTCAGAAATGTAAATTGGGGAAACAATACTTGTAAAATACGAACTAATGTACATAAATGTCTCATAGCACTTTTAACTCTTACTCTTGCAAATGTGGAGAATTTTCCCTACATGGATTATTTTTGTCCCCAAAAAATGACCACTCATTCAAGACAAGTTCCTGAGATTTGGTGGTCCATATTACATTAGAGTTCATAGTGATCTGTTACACTTTCTTGGAGTACTTGTGGCACCTTAGAGACTAATAAATTTATTTGAGCATCAGCTTTAGTGGGCTAAAACCCACTTCATCGGATGCATGCACTGGAAGAGTATATTCCATGCATCCGATGAAGTGGGTTTTAGCCCATGAAAGCTGATGCTCAAATAAATGTGTTAGCCTCTAAGGTGCCACAAGTACTCTTCGTTCTTTTTGCTGATACAGACTAACAGAGCTACCCTTGTGTAGCGAGGTGGTCACCAACTCCTGCCCAAATGGGCTTAAAACAGCCCTTCAAGAGGGCTGTGGCAGGGAGAAAAGCTGGGCTGATTGGGGGAAACAGCCTCAGCTGTGGCCATGCCCCAAACAGACCTAGCTGGCCCTATAAAGGCCAGGGAAGCCAGGAGCAAACAGTCTCCCTCTGTCTCTAGAGGGAGAAGGGCCTGGCTGCTGCAGGATTAGCAGGAACCTAGATTTGGAGCAGGGCTGGGGAAGGGCCAGAGGAGCTGCGAGCTCCAGCATGGAAAGCCCCAGACTGCAGGCCTGCTGACAGGTCTATTAGGTAATGGAGTTGCAGGGGACAGCCCATGGGTAGGCAGAGGCAGCAGGTCTAAAACCCCCTTTGCCTATCATGAGTGGCTTACACTGCTGTCCGCCCCAGTGAGTGGGGGCTAGACAGGGACTGGCATTAGCCTAAGACTGAGGCAAAATGGGGATAGTGGATGGGGGTTCCCCTGGGAGGGGGAGACCCCAAGATTGAGGGGGTTCTGCAAGGGGGGGCCAGTCCTGGGAGGGATGTGGGGGCCAGAGTGAGGTAAGGTGGATCACCAGCCTGCCAAGGGCACTCCAAAGCTGGGATAAGCTAATTCCTGAGGATGACCAGCAGGAGGCGCTGCAGCAGTGAGTCCCGACACCTACTTTCTGAAACCTATACTCACTTGGCAACTCTCCTTCTGACATTAGCCTCAGTTAGGTTCAGAATATACAAGCAAGTTACCCTTGTTAGTTTCAATTTCCAGTTTCAGTGATTTGCACTTACTGCACCAGCACAGACAGCTGTGCTCAGTTCACCCCATGAGAGAGCAGGTGGTATTTTCTCTGCTGTGCTCCCTCAGAGGTTCTACCACAGGGTGGTAGCCTCAAACTGTAGTGAAAGTTCTAGCACATCCTTCATCCACATCCACTCCTCAGCTAGCAGTACCCCTTTTGTGGCTGCATTGGTTCTTTGCAGGACCACAGTGGAGGGGAAGATGCCAACTGCTCTGTAGCCTTTCTGCTCTCTAGAACCTAGAGAACCTTTCCCAAATGCATTGTCTTTTGACCTCTACAGACCTGATAACTCAGAACTCTCACTGATTTCAGTGCAAGTTGTTGTAACATAAGATGAAAATTCATGAAAATTCCTGCACTGTGCAGAGGAGGGATTGGGGGAGTTCCCCACCCCATCTGGAAAATTCTTTGCGACCCCAAATTTTGAGTCCTACAGTCTTCTGGGCTCTATTGTTTTCTAATGGGGATACTGGTATTTTGTCTGCTGTGTGCATTTTATATTTCCAGTCTATGGTGAGCTGCAGTATGTTTGTCATCAACAGTCAAAATACTGACCTGGAGAGGAATTTTTTTTTTAAATAGGCATTGATACCCTAACAAAAATATAACCCCCCACAGCTGCCTCACCTGCAGGGCTTTTCTAAATAGCATAATGGATCAAAGGATGTTTTTATTTCCTTGTGCAGAGGAAAAATTCATCACTTTGTAAGTCAGAGCAAAAATGAATCAAATCAATACCAGGTTATATCAGGAACCCTTTTAATAATAATACATTTCTTATGGCTAAACTCAGTTAGTATGACTCTCAGCAGTAGGTACTGTACATAGTTGAAAACTTTATTCCATCTGTAACAAACTTTAATTTGAACCAAGGTCAAGAATGCATTAAAAAAATGAAAAGCTCAAAGTGAGATCCACCTACACTCAAGATAGTGCTGGCTTCGGATGGTTTGGATCGCAATCCCATATTCCTCTAATTTTGAGGTAGTGTGTGTCCAGGGCCAGTTTCTTTATTGCAGTTACAGTGACAGCATAACCTGGTCGTAAATCGTTGCCCAGGGAGGGATTTCCCCAGATAATTTTATGGAATAGAGCCTGAACTGGGACAGTTATGCCACATGATCTCTCTGCTGCCAGCATGGTAGGGAAAAGGGATCATGGCTGAGGAAAATGTACTGTAAACTCTATTTTCAGTCGCTTCTTATTCTAGCAACCTAACATAGGTTAGAAAAGCCTTAGGCTGCTCTAACATAGCACAAGAGTAACACTCATGCACAGAATAGCACCAGGATCAGTGAAGTGTAAAGGAAAGCTTCTGAATACCCTTCACACGTCACACTGACTTTTAATCAGCATTATGGCCACAATTAGAGACCTGGCCTCTATAGGGTGACCAGACGGCAAATGTGAAAAATCAGGATGGGGGTGTGGGGTAATAGAAGCTTATGTAAGAAAAAGACCCCAAAACTGGGACTGTCCCTATAAAATTGGGACATCTGGTCACCCTAGGCCTCTAGTACCCTGCTTCATGTCCATCTTACAGAGATGTGTCTGAGTTTTAGTGTTTGGGTTTACCTGAACTTTCCCCGAAATCAAAAGAGTTCTGATTCCAGTTCAGGTTGATTTCTGATTTAAACCAGTAACGGTAAAATATAAAGGGTGTAAGATAAAATTAATGTGCACAGCCCACATAAGTGTGAAATAACATATGAAATATGTAATAGTTATACGTATCAGAAATCACTAAGCCTCATGAGATTGTGCTATGTCTTTGGGAGGTGGATTGGAGCAATTCAGGCATAAAGATCTTGGATGTAATCCTGGCCCCACTGGAATCAATGGCAAAACTCCCATTGATTTCAATGGGGCTAATATTTCACCCTTTATCTGTATGTGCTTCTATCACCTTCTTCAGTCATTTAAAATTTCTTGTTATGTATGTACTTAGTCAGCATTATAATTTTGGTTACGGACATGTTACCAACAATGAACAATTAATAACTATATTAATTTCCCATTATACATTATATATTACTAAGTTTTGTTAAAACATCATATGTACTGTTGTGGGACTATAGTGTTATCACAAAAGTAATTAAAATTAATAAATAAATAGCAGCACTGCATAGGAATGTGTTCAGTTATAAACCTTTGAAAATAACATTTACTAAGCTACAGTTCCTTCAGATCCTACAAGCAAGAAGAAACCCCATTTACAGAACTGTTTTCTGTTTTGCAGTAAGAGATGGGCCAAAAATACCAGATCCAAACATCCGCAAACTCTCTGGCTTGTTTGGAATCTGAGTCTAAATCTGTATTTTATGGCTTAGGCTCATCTTTACTTTACACGTTTGCTTGAAAATAAATGTATTCTTTCTTGGGAAGTCAAGGAGACCATGTTGGAGACTTCTGCTGTTTCCATTTGCTTTGTGTATATGCTGTACTGTGGCTGGATAGTTCATGCATACTCCCCTGGTTTTATAAACATATCCAAAATCACTTGTGTAGACCACTGCAGTTTGAACACCTTTTTTGGTTGATGAATAAGAGAGAACCTCTGTTTCACCTTCTTATGGAATTTATTGGCTTCCTTCCTGATAAGTGTTACTTGAGGATGTAATAATTTATTTTAACTGCGTTGACACAGACTTTCAAAGCTATTAGAAAGATTCTGTTATAAGCTAACAGTGTCATACTTTGAATCAAGAGATGCAAGTTTGTACTGAGATCACTAGATAACACTTCCTTTGAATAAAACTTGAAGTTCTGGCACGTGAACTGACCATTTGGATTACAACATAATCTTTCAACAAGACAGTGCATGGGGTGGGGACATACCCCAGGGGAAACATTGGCATCTAGACACTGTAGTGATTATCAGACACATTAAAAAGCTGTAAGCTGGTAGTAAGGAAGAGAGAAGAAAAACCCTTTTTGCTGCCTTGGTGCATGCACACATTTTCTGATCATCCCTAGTGCAGCTGACAGCAAAGAAAAGGATCTACTAAAACATTTTATACAAATGTAGCAGAAAATTAAGACATTCTCCTTTCTTTAGATGTTACATCTATATGGTCACCACACATAGTTACATTTCTTTTTGTTTCAGAATTTCTCTGACTAACATTTCATATGCTTACACTGAGGGTAGAGACACGGACAAGTATTAATATCTTATTAACGTATATAGCAGTGTCACTGAAGCTACATCTCCCTCCCCATCTCTTTGTTGTATAAAGATGAAACCGTTCAGATACACAAGGTTATTGCTGTTGTGTTTGAGATCAAAGTGGCTGTCTTCACTTGTTTTTAGGTTGACTTTGAACAACTTCAGGACAACTTATGTCAGATGGAGAAACGGTGCAAAGCATCTTGGGATCACCTTAAGGCTATAGCAAAGCATGAAATGAAGCCAACGCTGAAGCAAAAAATGTCTGAGTTCCTTAAAGACTGTGCAGAAAGAATCATAATTCTGAAGATTGTTCACAGAAGAATAATTAACAGGTACAGCATTAGGGCACTGATGGGAACAACCTCAGTTACTATGTGCTTCAAACCACATTTCAAGACGTATGTTTACCAACATATCTGTTGTGAGTTCTTTATAATAGATGTTCATTTGTTCCTGATATTTCCTAACTTCAGCTGAATATTGTATTTCTGCTGAGAAAAATGACTGACAATTATTTTCTTGCATATAACTACACACTGTGGTAAAATCTTGATATCCTACTCAGGCAATTTCCTTGTGGCTTTAATGATATATTTGCCATAGTAAAGATTAAGTAACAAGTTCTGTATCTGGAGCTAGTACTTTACATATCTTGTACAACCTGCTAATGTTCATATATATGCAAGTGCCACTGCTTGTATATTTCCAGATTGATAAACTCTCACAGATGATTTAAATATGCCCAATAATGATGATAATACCAATCTCTTATGTAGTGCTTTTCATCCATAGATCTCAAATTGCTTTACAAAGGAGAATGGTATCATCATCCCCATTTTGCAGATGGAGAAATAATATATATAGTTGTACACAGAATTACCAAAGGGAGTTCAAAAAGGCCCAAATGTGTGAATGTAGAGATATGGGATGTTAATTCAGCCCATCTGTTTTCTCATTCATGAATTCTGTTCCACCTTCTAAATAAGTAGTACCCCACATATAGCTGAGTAGTAGTGAAAACAGGAACTTACAAGTTTCACATATATTGTGTTGGTTTTTAAAATAAGTAGAACAGTGTTTTCTTTACTTTAAATTACATAATGTAACTACTATTCTAAGCCTCTCCAAGATACCCTATTTATTCAATCACATCTTTCATTTCCATTGTAATGAATGTTTTAATTAGCATGGACACAGTAGATAAAAACAGATTCACAAAGAGCTATACATTCAGTAGTCCATTGTGAAAAATGTGTTACAGAAGCAACAGCAGCAAAGCTGCAAATAATACAAAAAGCTGTGTGTAATACTGAATCAACAGTAAAGTTGTGAACTCAAAACACCCAGACTGAAAGTATTTGAAAGTTACAAGGTTTTATGGTTTTCTTTTTGAACTAGAAATGCTTCTCTTCCTGTGTTGCTAGCCTGTAAATCTTCATTCTTCTTGTCTAGACTTTCCCCCAACATCTTAACAGCCTCTTTGAAGTAGCTTAATACAAACAAAGGGAATTAAAACATAATATTTTTTTCAATATCTGAAATGAAATTGTTCATTCACATGCCAAATTAGTAAAATAAAATGAATGGAGTTTAATAAATATCTTACCTCTTATATCAGCATGGGAAAATGGGTTGGGATGAAATTATCATAGACTAGCCATTTATTTGCATTATGTTTTTAATTATAAACCATGCCAGTGATGTTTAAGAAATCCATGAAAATTCCACAATATGAAAAAAAAAAAGATGAGAGTTCAGAAGACAATAAATGGATCAATTGGAATCTTTTTTTTACTGGAAATCTAAAGTTTTTGAATTTTTTTTTACATTTTTAAAAGCTGTCATTAATTCATTTTGTTTTTAGGTTCCATGCATTTTTGTTATTTATGGGTCATCCTCCTTATGCAATCCGTGAAGTCAACATCAATAAGTTCTGCAAAATTATTAGTGAATTTGCTTTAGAGTATCGCACCACCAGGGAACGAGTTTTGCAGCAGAAGCAGAAACGCGCCAACCACAGGGAAAGGAACAAGACCAGGGGGAAAATGATCACAGATGTAAGTGGCAAAATCAAATCCACTGTGGCAAGTATTTGTGAAGCTTTCTTTTTAGTTAATGCCATATTTTAGATGTTTTGCTTCATACTCTAACCTTTCTTTAAGGATTCCCTCCACTATGAATAATGTACTCTTATTCTTTGGTAAATCAATATTCTGTTTTTCTTTGTCATTGACTATAAAAGCTTCTGGATTCGTAGCAGCTTCTAGATTTGGACAAAACAAGACTAAGTGTTCATAAAGAAAATCTTCCGCATGTTACGTGGACAAATTAATGTACAATGTCTGTTTTCAACAAAGAATAGAGTAGGAATTGAGGGTACCTTACTGAAATATATGGCCAAGAATATAAATAATACAACTCTAAAATTAGGTTGCCAAATCATTCCATATATCAAATTACTGAACACATATTTAGGTGCTTATATACAGGTTTAGATGTGTAACATTAGATTCCCATTTGGGAAAGTCCTGACGTGAAAACTTAAATATTATAGTGTTTTATATATATAGTATCTTTTTTTAATTAGATAAAAATATATTACCCAAGAGTCAAGTGCGTCCTCTTTCAGATTTCATTATAGATTACTAATCCAGATTCTCTTTAGCTGTTACCTAATAAATTTCACTGACTGTATTCAGGCTACTTTGGTAAAAATAAGATGAACTTTCACTTGATCTTTAAAGATCCTCTGATTTTTTTTAACTTCTTTTAAATTGAGGCAGTTTCACTCAGTCCAAATAAAGTTTTAAGAAGTGCCAGTACTTAATAAAAGTTTCCAGCTGTCTCAAAATCCAAATCTGGAGTTTCAATTAGACATGAGTGGTTCATCGCATATGAACCTACCCCTATCCTGCCTTTGGCATGAAAAACCCAAAGCTGATTACAATTTTATGACCAACAGCTCAGAAAGTTAGGTAAAGAAACAAAATGTATCAGACCCATATTGGGATTGTACTTAAATGACTCACAATCATTTGTAGATCTTTCCTGGCAATAACCTTTCAAACTTTGGAAATCTTCCTCATCTGGGAGAGAATTTTAGAGCCACATTATTATCTCAAAAGATTTTCCTTTTGGACTAGTCCCAGGTAAAGGAAGGGCTCTGATTCTTTGCAAAGGATTTAAGATAGACATGAAAAATTTCAGGTCTAGTATTAGGGAACTGAAGCTTTATACTTGCATTGCACCCTAATTTCTCTAACACTCTTGAGGAGTTAAAATGTAACACTAACCAAAGGGATTGGCTAATTAAATATTTAATTTGCCAAGTAGCATCAGCGCTTTTCACTAGTTCAGATAATGGCAAAGGGGGATGGGTTCCTGTTATGCCAGTATACCATGTATCAGAGGGGTAGCCATGCTAGTCTGGATCTGTAAAAGCAGCAAAGAATCCTGTGGCACCTTATAGACTAACAGACGTTTTGGAGCATGAGCTTTCGTGGGTGAATACCCACTATAGTGGAAATTTCCAGGGGCAGGTTATGATATGCAGACAAGAACAAGCTGAGATAACGAGGTTAGTTCAGTCAGGAGGATGAGGGCCTTGTCTTAGTCGTTCGAGGGTTGTGGAAAACCACGGGTAGGAGAAACTGGTTTTTGTAGTTTGGCAAAGCCATTCACGTCTTTGTTTAATCCTGTGAGCTTGATGGTGTAGATTTTGAGATTGAACTGAAAGCCTCAGCAGTTTCTCTTGTGACAGTCTGGTCCTGAAGTTTTTTTTTGCTGCAGGATGGCCACTTTAAGATTGCTATTGTGTGGCCAGGAGGGCTGAGTGTTCTCCTACAGGTTTGTATTTGCATTCCTAATATCTGATTTGTGCCATTTATCCTTTCAGTTAGAGACTGCCAGGGGCGATGTACATAGCAGAGCTGGAACATCGATGCGTTAATAACATTGGTGGCGTGCAGATGGATATTAAGTGATGAAGCAGGTGAATGAACCGGTGATGGTGTGGCTGGGGTAGATGTGTGGGCGGAGTTGGCATCGAGGTTTGTTGCATGGAGTGATTCCTGAGCTAGAGTTACTATGGTGCAGTGTGCAGTTACTGGTGAGAATATGCTTCAGGTTGGCAGGTTGTCTGTGGGCAAGGACTGACCTGCCACCCCTTTTACAGTATACCATGGAGCATTTCTGTATTAAAGGATCAGGATAATTGACAGCAACAGGACTGAAAGAGCTTCAAGTCCTTTTGCATCAGGAAGTGAGAGAAGGGGAAGGTGGCCATTCATCTGCTCACCAGAAGAAATATCCAGGGAGATGGAGAGAGGAAGTGGGTCTGCATGCTGACCCTATCACAACAGAACAGGATGTAGGTACAAGCAAGTGGTCAGTCACTGTAGATCTGAGCCAGGGAGGTGGGCCATTTCCTGAAGATGTGAGAACAGGAGAGAGAGTGATTGGGCCTTCACCAGAAGGACTTGTTATAGGACAAGGAAGAAGAATAATCAGACCAGGATGGTATTTGTATTTGGGAAAAATTGAGTATCATCTGAGTAATAGGATCTCAGCTACAAATATCTTCCATGTCTGAGTTGTAGGATATATGCTTAGCATTAATTCACAATTATATGCTGATCCTATGAGCTGAGAAAGCGTAACATAGTGAAGAGCATTCTCTAAAATTCTCCATGTTGAACCTCTAAGAACATAAGAATGGTCATACTGGGTCAAACCAAAGGTCCCTCTAGCCCAGTATCCTGTCTTCCAACAGTGGCCAATGCCACGTGCTTCAGGGGGAATGCATTGAACAGGTAATCATCAAGTGATCCATCGCGTCACCCGTTCCTAGCTTCTGGCAAACAGAGGCTATGGATACCATTCCTGACCATCCTGGCAAATAGCCATTGATGGACCTATCCTCCATGAACTTATCTAGTTCTTTTTTGAGCCTTGTTATAGTCTTGGCCTTCACAACATCCTCTGGCAAAGAGTTCCACAGGTTTACTGTGCGTTTGAAGAAATACTTTCTTTTGTTTGTTTTAAACCTGCTGCCTATTAATTTCATTTGGTGACCCTTAGTTCTTGTGTTATGAGAAGGAGTAAATAGCACTTCCTTATTCACTTTTCCCACACCAGTCATGATTTTATAGACCTCTGTGATACCCACCCCTTAGTCATCTCTTTTCCAAGGTGAAATGTCCCAGTCTTATTAATTTCTACTCATATGGAAGCTGTTCCATACCCCTAATCATTTGTGTTGCCCTTTTCTGAACCTTTTCCAATTCCAATATGTCTTTTTTGAGATGGGACAACAAGTTCTGCATGCAGTATTCAAGATGTGGGCATATCATGGATTTATATAGAGGTAATATATTTTCTGTCCTATTATCTTTCCCTTTCTTAATGGTTCCCAACATTCTGTTCACTTTTTTGACTGCTGCTGCACATTGAGTGGGTGTTTTCAAAGAACTATCCACCATGACTCCAAGATCTTTCTTGAGTGGTAGATCTCTTTCTTGAGTGGTAAAAGCAACAACCACCCATCCTAAGCAAATATTAATCCTGACACACAGTGTTTGTCAAATAAATCACATTTTTGTTGTTAATTTCTAAATCTCTGTTAAATGAGTCTATAGGTCCCTACATTGGGAACAAATATTTAATAATAGGCTTGTAATGGGACAGCAGCTCACCCCTGTGGCACCTCCTGTCAATCGTCCTGGGAATTAGCTCTTCGACCCAGGAACACACTCTGCAGACTGGTTTCTTGCCTTGCTGCTGGCCCCCCTGTCCCTCCCGGACCCCATGCCCCTTCTGCCGAGGTTCTGTCCACAGCAGTACCTCGCAGTCTCTCTGGGCCCCCCCTGTGGAACCCTCTGTCCCCACCTCACCTCAGCCTTTGGCTACTGCCAGTCACCATCTAGCCCCCACTCACTGGGGCAGACTCCCCAGCCGTCCCCTCAGGTGCTTATCTCCCAGACCCTCCCCCTCAGGGTCTGGGTCCATTTTGTCTCCTGTCCCACGACCACCTGGGTCCTGGCCTCTTGCTGGGCCCACTCGGTCTGGGTTTCCTTAGTGAAGACCTCCCTGGCGACAGTCTGGGTCCCGTACCCCTGCAGGGTCCCCTCTGTCCCAGTTGTGGCCTTTGCCTCCTCTTGTGGATGGCCCACTGGCTTGTCAGCCCCTCTCTGAGCCGCCAGCTGAGGTCTTTATGTGGCCTGGGTCCTGGCAGCCAAAGCAGACTCGCCTCCCCTTTGCAGCACTGGGCCCTGGCTTCTTCTGATTGTCCCTCATTGGGCCAGCCCTCCCTGGGTTACTTTGGGACGTGTTCCTTGGGGCAGGGCATTCCCGCCATAGGTGCCCCCTTTGTCCACAGGCCCAGCATGCCCACAACCACCTGGGTTCCCTCACCCAGCAGACTGCCAGAGAGACTTGCCACTGTCCCTTATTTGGGTGAGGCACCCTGCCCCCAATCCAGTAAGGACAGTCCTGCCTTATTTGTCCACGCCTGGCACAGACATAGCATGTCTTTTTGGTTCCGCGCCCGGCCTCCTGGTCCTGGTGCCAGGCTCCTCCCTCGGTGCTTCCTCCTGAACTCCCTGCAGAGGAGCTTTACCAGGGCCTGTTGTTCCTCTGCCAGCTGGGCCATCTGTCCATGGAGGGCCCATTGCACCTCCCATAGTCCGCTCTGGGTCTCTCGGCCCCCATGTAGGTCATCAGCCCCATTCCTCCAGACACTGACACCGAGGCCCACCCAGGGACAACACCTGGGGTCTCCCCATAGAAAACCCTGCTGTACCCAGGATCCATCACCCCCTTTGTGTTTTTTAAGTCCGGGCAATAGTCTCGCAGTCTTTGCTCTTGCCCCTTGTATCAGGGACAGGCCGCCTATGCTCGCATTCTCCATCACGATGTAAAGGGACGGCAACTCACCTCTGCAGCGCCTCCTGTTGGTCATCCTGGGAATTAGCTCTTCGACCCAGGAGGATCCTCTGCAGGTCAGTGTCTCACCTTGCCGCTGGTCCTCCTGTCCCTCCCAGACCCCAGTGTCCCTTCTGCCAGGTTCTTCCCCCTGCAATACCCTGTGGTCTCTCTGGGTCCCCCCTCCCAAGGAAACCCCTAACCTCCTATGCCCACCTTGCCTCAGTCTTTGACTACTGCCAGTCACCATCTAGCCGCTGCTCACTGGGGCAAACTGCAGTATAATTGCCACTCAGCATTGGCAAGGAGGGTTTGGACCTGCTGCCTCTGCCTACCCTTGCGCTGCCCCATTGCAACCCCAGTATCTTTCGGCCCCTAATAAGGCCTGCAGCCTGGGGGTTTTCCAGGCTGGAGCTCCCCAGCTCGTCTAGCCTTTCCCCAGCCCTGCTCTACTTTAGGTACTCTTTCTCAGCTCCCAGGCAGCCAGGCCCTTCTCCCTCAAGAGCTAGAGGGAGAGTCCTTCTCAGCTCCTGGCTTCACTGTCTTTTATAGGGCCAGTTGCAGTCTGATTGGGGGATGGCCCTGCTGCAGCTCTTCACAGTCAGCTTTGGACTTAACTATTTTGAATAACTTTTTATCATCTGCAAAATTTGAAATGAATATTCCATTACTAGGTGTATATTTACTATGCATAGCAGCCTAGCTTTTCCTTTCAAAGCATAGAAATATAAACTAATCAGAAAAACTAAAGTTAGCAATAATATCACGTGAGTTCATGAGTTTTTTGGGGGGTGGGTTTTGTTGGGATTAGATTAGCTAAACATTTTACCATGTGCCACAACTGAATGGGGGAAAATAACGGCAACATTACTTGACTACGTTTTTTAAACCCACTCAACCAAAATCAGTCTTGAAGGGCCTAGGGTCAATCCTGCTGACCTTTTTGGATGCAGAACTCCCATAGACTTCAGTGGAGTTATTACATGGAAGGGGCTTTAGTTCTGAGAAACAGACTCCCAATTTTTGTATTACCCTTTCACTTCTACAGACCTTTGCTCCTGACTTCTCTAGGTCACTCATAATGAAATGAGTTTGGTATTGTTAATGTAATTCCCAATAGATCAGGGGTTGACAACCTACGGCACGTGTGCCAAAGGTGGCACGCAAGCCGATTTTTTTGATGGCATACGGCGCAGGCTGAGCCGCTCAGCCCACCACTGCTTGGGGGTTCTGGCTGCTGGCCCCTTGCCAGCTGGGGTCCCGCTGCCGGTCCCACTCAGCGCCCGCTGCCGGCCTGGGTGAAGCAACAGGAGCTGCCGGCCAAAACCCCAGAGCAGTGGCAGCGGGCTGAGCCACTCAGTCGCTATTCTGGGGTTCCGGCTGCTGGCCCCTTGCCAGCCATGGTCCCCACCGCACCCCCACTCACCTTGCTTCCACCTGGAGTTCCAGCACAGGCCCCCTGCCAGACAGGGTCCAAGCCTCCGGCCCTGCTCAGCCTACCAGCCGCCAGCTCCACTCTCCTCAGCTGCCGATCTGGGGTTCCAGCTGGTTAACAACTGATCACTCAGAAGCCTGCGTGCAGCTTAAAGTATCCAAATATGCACCAGACATTTTAAAACTCAGCAAGGAAAAGCAAGGGCAAGGATCACACTAAACTGATAAGATCTGCATTTTAATTTAATTTTAAATAAAGCTTCTGAAACATTTTGAAAACCTTGTTTACTTTTACGTGTAACTGTAGTTTGGTTATATATTACAGACTTTTATAGAGAGACCTTCTAAAAAATGTTAAAATGTATTACTGGCACGCGAAGCCTTAAATTAGAGTGTATACATGAAGACTTGGCACACCACTGCTGAAAGGTTGCTGACCCCTGCAACAGATTTTTCTTACATGGGAAAAGAATAAAAATGGAAGAATGGCGCATTGTCACAGTTACATGGGGAAGTTGCCTGCACCGTTGCACTTCCATCACTGCACTGCAGCTGGATTGCAATATATTTAGACGTACTCAAAATGGCTTTAACCTAGCTAGTTCAGCTGCCAGTAGGAGTGAAGCTGCGGCAGCATGGACTTGAACATGGAGTAGCCGCCCATATATGTACCCAGAATCCCAGGTGGGCTTGTACAACCTGTGTGGAAGCCTGTGCTTCCATAGCTTCGCTTTGCTGCTATTAATACTCATACTAGCTAGATTAATTCTATCTTGGGTACGTCGACACATGCTACAATCACCCTTCTTCCTACACTTGATTGCAGTGTAGAAATAACCCTATGTCTGCCTTTAGCTAGTGATATCAGTTACGCACTTTCAGAAACAACACAATTCACTGAAAAATAAGCAGGAAAGATAAGAAAGAAATGCAGTTATACACATTGAATAGTAGATAATAAAAGAATCTGTCCCCCAGAATTATGCAGCTGTCTTTTGTAGAGTACCTTAGAGTTTCTATTCCAAAACCTCTATTTAATAGAAATAATATTTAAATATGACAAAATCCCCACCGCACGAATCCTACAGTGATTTTTTTTTAAAAAAAAAAGGTCTCCTGAAATTGTGCGATGGTGTGTAAACTTGATAGAAAAGTTGAATCCCTAGGATTTGAACTGGAGAGCCTTTCAGCCTTAAAAGCCAGAGCTCATGCATAAAGAAAGCTAGCGGAGAGGCATCCTAGCATTCTTATAGTACTATTTAGTAATGTTACTTTTGTTAACATTTTCCTAATTCAAAAACATTTCTCAATATATTTAACCATTAAAGAAGAAAGAAAAGAAGGAAAATTCTCATCTGGTTAATCTTTGATCTAGGAGATTTGAGTAATTCACTTGCTACTTTAACTCTTATCCTTAGTAACTGTAGGGCTGCATTCTGGCCCAGACTGTGCATTCACATAGGGACAGAGATTTGGTATGGGCATATAGGGATCACGGGTGTTGTACAAACTGCTTACTCTCTTCCACCTAGAGCAGGTGGGAGAGAAATGGACAGAACTTTGATTCTGTCCCTCTCAGTACACACTGGCTACAGGAACTGAGCAGGCATGGTGGGGTGAGGGGTAGTAGTCTATTGCTGATATAAGCCATCAGCAAATCACTTCTCCCTGGAGCAAATCGGGGAGCAAGAAGGAAATTGTCTTCTGGAGCCTGGAATGCTCCTGGTATCACAATCTAACCCTTGTATACTAAATAAACTGCACAAAGCCTGGATTGCTTTCTTACTCTGGAAAATGCAGTTAGCATTGTCCTCTGCCCCATTTCCTTCCTTTGAATGCCTCTCACAGATTACTTTGTGTGTTTGCTTCATTTTTCCCCTTCCTTTTATTTTTTTCATCATTTTGTGTATGGATTAATATACAGATATGCTCTTACTTCCCAAGATGCTTCTGTGGTTTTCTGGGTTTTTTTAATCGCAAGAACTCTGCATAGCTATTTTTTCAGAGGAATTAGGTTTCCCTGGGATTGCCGGAAAAAAAAAAATCTATCATAATGCAAATAACAAAACGAACGTACCTGCTGAGGTCCCACTGGAAAATGTCTGGCTGCATTTCAGTGCCACTATGCCCAAAGGAAAACAAACAGCTCACTCTCAACCAAACATACCCTTAAAAAGTAATGTTAATGTGCTTCTCAGCACCCTCATACAGCTAATCTTGTCATGTAGAGCTTGCTGAAAACTAGATGAGTGCCAAAACAAATGAAGCTTTCCTATTTAATGATGAATGTTTTGGAAACAAAATGTATCAATTCCAGACAAAATCATTACTGATCTGGAGATAAGAAAATATGTATTAATAACTTGCAGGGGGTGTGGGATTAATGGAACAGTGTATTTTTTAAAAACACACATCCAAAAACCTGGAAATTCAGTGTTTGCATTTTACAAATATTAATAAAATAAATAAATGTCCTCCTGTGTTACCACTCTGAGAACACTTCATATGAGATAGGTGTGGAGAACTGGGGAATATCTGTGTTATTTTTCATGAATGGAGAGTGATGTGTTTGTGTGATCTGTTACTTGCAATGGAGCTAAATCAAAGAGGTGGTTAAAAGGACCAAACAGGAATGGCAAAACAATAACAGGGATGAGTCCTGGAGGGAACAATGGAGAAACTGTTAACTGAGGAATGTGACTCCATCCAGGTTTAATCTTCCCAACACTAAGGATACATCTATACTACCTGCCAGATCGGCGGATAGCGTTCGATGTATCGGGGATCAATTTATCGCGTCTCGTCTGGATGCGATAAATCGATCCGCTAATCGACGCCCGTACTCCACCTCAGCAGGAGTAAGCGGAGTCGACAGGGGAGCTGCGCCAGTCTACCTTGCCGCTTTGAGGATGGCCAGGTAAGTTGAACTAAGATACTTCGACTTCAGCTACGCGAAGTTGCATACCTTAGTTCGAAACCCCCACCACCACTACCACCCCGCTAGTGTAGCCCAGGCCTAGGTGTAGAATCAAAGGAGGACACTAAAACATTTGAGGACCCTGGGCCTAGAAAAGGAAGAGGGGTCAGGTGAGCTGAGAGAGGCTTCCCAGAGAGTGTCAGTGAGCACTGACAAGGATGCAAGGAGACACCCAGACTGACTGAGAATCAGCATCTATAGCAATCAGATTACAGCATGGTGCTGAAGAGAAAGGGGCACCAAGGCTAAGTCATATCTCCCAAGAGGCTTGAGGGGAACACCAAGTATAGGCTCCCAAAGGAAAACTACTACAGGCACCAAGCCCATTGAGTCTGCTAGATATCCTTGTTGGCAACCGGAGAGGTGTAGTCTGTAGACACAATCAGAGAGTGGTTGGACTGCATGGTCCGATCCCAAAGAGAAGTGAAGGCATGGGCCTGTCACTGGAAAGGGATCTCAGAAGGAGCAATCTACCCAGGAGCCATGACTCATATGGACCATATGAAAAAATTTCCTGAAATTAGGCAGGCTCAACACTTGATACACTGGTGATTGGGCCTAAACTCCACAAATTTAAGGAAATCTTAAAATTCATATACTGTGGTTGCAAACTTCATAAACTACATCCACCATGGTTTGTGTAGCCTAAATGCAGGAGTACACTAGGTTTAAATGTCTGCAGGACACAATCTAGGTGGTGAGGGATTAATATGTTTCTATGATTTCCGGTGCCTAATGTCAGGGAGTTAGTTAGGGCCCCAGTCCATCAAAGCACTTAAAGTATGTGTTTTATGTGAACCTGTTTAAAATTAAGCACTTCCTTGGGTGCTTTGTTAACTGGAGCCTAAATTAGGATGTCGCAGCTAGCAGCTGACTAGGTCTCTTGCTTTTATGTAAAGTGTAATTATTGTTGTTAGACTATCCTACTTATATAGCATCCAAGAATCTCAAAGTGCTTTATAAATGTCCGTGGTTTTAGTTTCACAACATCACTGCATGGTAACCAGGTATCACTGTAAATAAACCACAGATGGATTAAGAAACTTGCCCAAGTTCCAAAAGGAAGTCTCTGGCAGAGGCAAGCGTAAATTCCAGATCTCCAAACTGTCAGTCCTATGCTTGACCCACAAGACCATCCTTCATCTCTTAAGAGTCACTGTGATGTTGGTGTTGCTGTTGTCTAAGGGAGAGTGAATTGAATCTAGTTTCTTTGGTCAAATAGGTGGTGAATGATATACACATTTGTATGTCCAATTTAATCCAGTTTGTATGTCCATTGTAGCTGGGGCTACGCAGCTCAAGATCTCAATTTTGAAGTATGATGGCTAATATTCGTCTCATGTTTTTGGGCAGGGGTGGGAGGATGTGGATGGGAACGCACAGGCAGAGTTAAGGTTGTTTGGGAAGGGCATTAACTCCACTTTTTTTCATACTTTCCAACATTTAGAGGTTTCTTTCAAATGTAAACTTTGAATTTCCTGGCTTCCAGACATTTGTGTGTTTTAGAGATACAGAAGAGATCCAAGCTCTAAGCAAAAAGATGCAGTGGCTCAGAAGCCACCCTCTTATGATAGCAAAAGGTAAAGAAAATGAGCCACAGAGAAACCAGTCACTAAGTAGGGAGGAGTAGTAGCCAGGCTGTCTTCCAGTTCCTCTCCCTGTTATGAACATGGGAAAAGAGGAGAGAATGTCAATGATTGCTAACCTAGGAAGGAGAAAAACAGATAGCCTTCTTCCGATCAGCTGCGAGGAGTGTGACACAGACCCCTGTAGCATAGGGTCTCCTGTTCTTTGCAAACATCTTGCACCTCAGATCTGACAAAACTCATACATCATATTAATCCATAAAGAGTAATGTGTAAGGTATCTACAGAGAGCTCATCAAAATTCATAATCATTGTGAGATGCAAGTATGAGTAACAGTTAAGGAATAAAGTATCTTTATTTAAAGAATGTTTTATGGACCAGGAGTTGAAGTTAATCACCAAGAGTTAACGTGTCTCAGTGATGACCCATTCAGGCAAGGGGGAGTTATCACCCCACTCTGTTTGGTCAGTGATGCAATGTAAGGCTCAATCGTTTGGCCTTGTGCAATACTGAAACTCTGAGTGAGAAACCATCAGAGGCAGCGACAAACAATCGAAAAACTTAAAGGCAAAATAGAAACTTTACAGCAAGCCAGGGGTTCTCCCTATCTGTGAATAGAAACAAAAGGCTGTTTTCAGTATAACACAGAGGGGGAGAGGCACTCAATGTCCATTCACTGAGAAAACCCATTGGGAGTAAGGGGGTTTTCATAAACATTTGGATCCTTGTTTTTATTAAGCCAGCCAGATCTGCCGTAGACTGAACTTTGGGGAAAATTTGCTTTATTGCATAGGGGAGGTAACTATTGATAAGTGTAGACCTAGGTTTGAGTTTAATGATATTGTTTTGTGTTGTAATCACTTGGTTTCATCAGTTTCTCCCATTTCCAGTTACATCTGTATTCTTTCTTAAATAGACTTGCTTTTGTTTTATCGTAAGTGCTCACAAGTGCCATGTGGTTTACAGAAGTGGTGGGTTACGGTAAAACTGCTAAATTGGGGTACACTGCTTCTTTGGGGGCAGAGGATCTGGAATTTCTGAGAGGAGCCAGCATCAGGGGCTGGATGTCACAGGGGTACAATTCACAGGGGACTCAGATTCTAGGGTGCATCTATTGTTAACCTACAAGGTGAAGAAAAGGGTGACATACCCCAGAGGAGAGGGCTTCGGTGGCTAACAGACTGGTGGTGTCAGGGAGTTGACACTCAGCTAAGCACAAGCAAGTCTCTCACAGTGGAGGCATGAGAGGTAACAAGGTGACTCACAGTCATGGGTGCCCGAGAAACATCACTGTGAGGGAAAGGAAGAGAGACCTTCCATCTCACTAGCAAGTGGATAAGGGGCTAAGAGAGAGAAGCCACAGCCAATCATACAGCCTGTCTTTCCATTATTTGGGATAACAAGAGAGCCCACCACTTCCTTCCATGCAGCCAGGGGAGAGCTGCTTTATGATTCCTTTGGAGCAGAAGGATGCATAGTGTCATATAACACCACGATTTGAAGGAAACAAAAAATGAAAGGGTGATAGGGCATGGCATTACTTTGGAATTTGTCTGAGAGAAAGCAGCAAACAACTCTACTTAACACTTTGCCTTGGTTCTATTGCCAGTTCTATTTGGGTGCATAGATGAGTAAATACAGTGCCTTTTCTGCAGAAGATAACAGCATCCATTAATTTTTCTTTACTAAAAGGAAGCAGCAAGTTGATTGCCATATGAAGTACTTCCTTATCTACCTTCATTTACAGATCATCTTGTCGTTGCTTAAATAATACCATGCTTTGATCATACTATATTTTCCTAAATATTGCTTTTTGTCCTTCTCTGTCCTGTCCTTCATCTCCCCTGATAGACAGATGAAGAGGAGGATGTAGAGGTATGGTTCTTTGAAAGAGCATGTCATTTCCACATCCCCTGTGTGCTGTGAGATCTAATTCTAACACAAATATTATGGAATGCTCAAGTCCATTAGCTCAACTGGAACCATGCACTGTGACTTTCATTCTTGTGGCTGTTTGGCTCTATCATAAGACTTGTTCATAGCTTTAGCCATGAGTTTAAGTGCTCTCCTGTAAATCCTGATTTGGAGCCTTTATTACCTGAAACTTCCTTTCTCCAGTTCCCAAAATCATTAATTAAGTTGATAATTCCCTTAATTATGCAAAACTTCAATAATCTGAGTATCATGGGGAAAACTTTGGATGAAGGTTCCCAGGACAATGGGATAATCTATGATGTGCTGTCTATGAACAAATCTTTATTTTATGAGCAGTTCAAAAATCTGTCTATAGAGATGCAAAACAAAATTTTGCAACATCTGCATTGTGAATCCCAATGAATTGAACAATGGAATAGTTTGTGAACTTCTTAAAATTCCTCTTAATTCATGAGTCTGCAAATAAATGAATAAATAATGTACCAACTGACATACCTGCTGTATTCCCAGTAGAACAGTCTATTGTTATGGACAGCGTCTCATTGTGTAATGCATTTTTTGTTCAAAAGTAGCTCACTCATCCAATTCAACTAACCAAGCAATTTGATTGGCTGAATGCCCAGTGCTTCTAATTACAGTGATTTGCACAAGGGGCTAGTCTTTGAGGGTAAGCAAAGCATCGGCATTTGAAAATGAAAGATATGTAGGAAGCTACTTATCTGGGACCTCTTCTTCCCCAAAGATTATAACTTAATGTCTGGGTGGGGCAGAACATGAGGAATCACCCAGGGAATGATGATTTGAACCCATTAGATGGAAAAATATGTGCTATTGAATTAACATTTGTGAAAAATATTTGACTAATGTGTGTATTCTAACTAATGTTTATGTGATGATAGTCTCCTTTGGTTTTTCTGTGACATTTTATATCTGTTAACTTTTCAACTTACTGTCAATATTATTTTTAAACCAGGACTGGCATGCACTGCAGTAGAAGTTTATCACTAATATTTTTCTAAACTTTATTTTCACATATGAGACTCTAGCACTTAAATGTTTTCTTCCTCCAAATGAGGCAAACTGATATTTTTTTAAACAAATTCTAGGCATGCACCATCAGCAGTATATCTCAAATTAATATATTTACCTCACTGCTTTGATCATTGCTTTATTTGGTTAATGTACGGTTCTAATCTGATAAATCATTTTGTTTAAATAGTATCACTCTCCCAGTAATTTCCAGATCAAATATTTTCAGCGTACAGGTAAAACAATGGGCTTTTCCTAACACTCAGTCCTGCAAACTCAATGTAGACTCTGAGAGTCAAGCTGGGTTCTTTTCTTCTAAAGCATCATCACCAGTAATAAAGGCTCTGTGGATTTTCTTGAGTGCAGCTGATTGGCCTTATAATAGGAAATTAATAAACAATCCTCTTTATGATGCAAAAGGAGGAGTAACATTCAATGCACTTTCTCATATCTGTGTTATGTCTGCAGGGCTAACGGGAGTGAGGAGAAATTTAAAAAATATTTTAGCCCCTGGTGCTTGCAGATATGACTCTGAATACAACACTGAAGCAGATCTCTTGAGTAACAAGTTACCATTTTTATGTAATCACTTTTCAGAGTAGAAACATATCTTAAATATTCTTTCTGGCAGTAAGAATCATGAGAGTAAGTGGCACATTTTAACCTTAACATCCATAGGCTGAAATAGAAATATAATATGCTCCTCCTCTGAAAACATGCTCCCTTAAAAATGTTTTCCTCTGCAGAAGTTCTTAGAGATCATCTGATCCTGCTGTATGTCGTCTCGCTTCAATCCTAGACAGGTTTCTTCTGTAACTGACGAAACCTCAGCCTACTGTCGCATTACTTTGTGATATATATGAGCAGCTAATTTAGAAACTGTTTCTTAATGTTGTCTTGGTAATACAGAAATCATACCCAGATTGGGTGAGTGAAGGGCAGATTCCAAAATTGGTTTAAGGTTTTGTTTGTTCTTCTTACTGCCGCCTGCAAGTTTTGTGCTCCAGCCATGAAATTATTTGGCAGCGTTTTTTCAGTGTTTTTCTTAATGTATTTTTAACTTACTGTAGTTAGTTGCTATTAGAACCGCTTGACTGTTATCTGTAGATATGCAGGGGCAGGAGTAGAGGGGGAGGTTAGAGACCGCAGGAAAATGTCTCCTTTCATGGACAGTGAAACTACTTCTGCTCTGCCAAGTTACCCGTAGTTGACACTACAGAACAAACTTACCTACTCCTTACTTAGCTAACTTGATTCATCTAGTGTGCCCATCACTGTGGTATTTGAGTCCCAATGGCAGGCCCTTACCCAAGGTGACACAGCAGGTCTTTGTTTCACACCCTGTGCTCTGATGGAAAAGGTGAAGATTAAGCCCATACTTATGCCTAGTTTTTTTGAGGATTTTATATACACCTGGATATTCCGTTGTCCTTGTGGCTATCAGGGTCTGTTCTCTTGGAGAGAAGTGAATATTGCCCCACTCTTTTGAGCCTACCTGTCCTACAAATGAGTCCAGGCAGGCAAGGATCTCTGATTGTGCATCTACTGCTCAGTGTGTCATGTGTGGCATATTTTCTTTACTAGTTTCATTCTTTAGAACTAAATAACTTCAATAAAGAAATTAGAACCTCTCTGACCACACGCCCCTAGTTGTCACTTATCACCTCACACTGGAACGTGTATGGGGTATCATCAAACAACTACAACCCATGCTCCCTGGGGACCCCACTCGGAGGGAAATCTTTCGTGGTTCCCTTCTTCTGGCCTTCAAACAACCCTCCAGTCTCTCCAAACTCGTTATTAGAAGCAAGCTCCCCACGCCCAGGACACACCAACTCAAAGTAGGCCCTGACTCTGCCAGAACAACAGATGCAAAACCTGAAAACATATTTCTGTTGCTACAATGATCAACACCCTCCACAACACACCTTTCAAGGTACAGGGGTCCTACATATACCAATCACAGCATGTAACGTACCTCATCCAGTGCATTAAATGCCTCAATAGCAACTGTATGGGTAAAGCAGACAATCACTATGCTCTAAAAATAAACTCACAGGAAAATGATAAAAGACAAAAGCACCCTATCACCTGTGGGTGAACACTTTTCTCACTCTGCAGCTGACCTGTCAGTCCTCATCCTCAAGGGAAATCTGCACAATGATTTTAAAAACAAGCCTGGGAACTTAAATTGATAATTGTGCTATACACTAAAAATCATGGACTGAACAGAGACACTAGACTGAAAGTTTATTACAACAATCTGTAGCCCCACTAATAACCGCCTCCAGCTGCTACTCCCCCCCCACCCTTTGCTCCTTATGACTGGAGCAGTGTTAAAGGGCCACTTCATATTGTATGATCCCTTGAAATATTTGTTAACAACTTATGCTAAATTATCCATCTTGTAATTACCTGTGACTCTCTGTATATCTTTCCTAGACCTGAAGAACTCTGTATAGGCTCAAAAGCTTCTCGCTCAGCAACGGACTTTGATCCAGTAAAAGATATTACCTCATCCACCTTGGCTCTCTAACTTAGATCGTGTCAATTAAACAAATTCTTTTTCTTTCTGCAGTCTGGAAAGTTCTCCAGCAACTCCACCCCATCTCAGAGCCAGCCACAGGGTCTGCAGTATGCTGAAGATGCAGCAGAGCATGAGAACATGAAAGCTGTGCTGAAGACCTCCTCTATCAGTGGGGAAAGCACCACTGCATTAGGTGTTCGCGCTCGAAGCAGAGCCAGCAGAGGTAAACGCTGTGCTTTTATTTTCTCAACTCCCTTTGGGCATTCTCGTTATTTATTGCGTGTACTGCAATAATCATTGAGGTCATGCCACCATAGTGGGGGGCTGCCAATCTAAATAGTCAAAAGAGAAAAAGCAATTTTTGTTACTCCCTCCCCCCATTTTATAAATGAGGCACAGACCCATGGAGTGGTTTGCCTAAGATCAGGCAGGTGAGCAGTAGCTGAGACAGTGGGAGTTGCAATAAGGAATAATGACCACTTAAAATTTTCTCACACACCCCTTCCTGCATGAGCCTGGCTCCCCTTTAAGCCACAATTTGTATTCCTCTGATCACTATTTATTATGAAATATAGATAAGGTCAACATAATTTTTTCCAATTCAAGCACGTTGAAAGTAGCCATTTGGCCACAAACTGTTGCTTAAAGGGCATCAAATCTCATGAGGAATGGTGGGGAAAGAGGAGGAGGATTTACAAAGTTATTGAAGGAATAAAAGAGATTATAAATGTATAAACATTTCCCTGCTATTTGGTTTATCCTACTACACAGAACTGCTGTTTGTTGTGGACACATGAGTCTATACCAGGGGTGGGAAAACTTTTTGGCCTGAGGTCCACATCTGGTTTAAAAACTGTATGGAGGGCCAGGGAGGGAAGGCTGTGTCTCCCCAAATAACCTGGCCCCCTCCCCCTCCCCCTTCCCATCCCTTGACTGCCCCCCTCAGAACTCCCGACCCATCCAACCCCCCCGCCGCTCCTTGTTTCCCTGATCTCCCCTTCTCAGGACCTTCCCCCCCCCAAAAACAACCTCCCCAGGATCCCACCCCCTATCCAACCCCTGATCCCTGACTGCCCTGACCCCTATCCACACCCCCGCCCCCTGACAAGTCCGTTTGGACTCCTACGCCTATCCAATCCCACCTGTTCCCCATCTCCTGACCGCTCCCCCCCCCACAGAACCTGCACCCTATCCAACTGCTCCCTGTCCCCTGACTGCCCCCCAGGACCTTCCGCTCCCCACCCCCTTACCATGCTGGAGCCAGCCATGCTGCTGTGTTGCCCGGCAAGGTGAGGCTGTCAGGGAGGGGCCAAGGGCTAGCCTTCCAGGCTGGGAGCTCAGGGGCCAGGCAGGACAGTCCCACCCACAGGCCATAGTTTGCCCACCTCTGGTCTACACCATATATACAAGCTCAGTGTTGGTTTTTGTAAAACTGATTTTAAAAAAATGAAATGGAAGATGAAGAATCAGTCACACCAATCACGTAAAATGATTCCACAGTGAACACTAGTACTCCATGGGTAAAGCATAATGCACGCAAGGTTTGTATCAGTCCCAGATGAATGTACACATTGATATCACTTAGTGCCATAGTAGGGCTGGTGATACCAGCTGGTAAAGAGAGAGCAGATTGGGGGCAGGTCATTTACCTTCTATAGGTAGCCATGGATGTGTTCACAACTCTAACAGCTCTTTCTTCTCCCTGTGAAGACAACAGTTGTCAAGTGTCAGCATGATTCAGTTCTGCAGACTGAATCCTGGGAAATCAAATGTTGTCCCAGGCTACAGTGCGCAGACCCAATATTCTGACAGAGGAGTTCAGTAGTACAACCATCTCTGGCAATGAGATATCTTCATGTCTTCTGCATCATATGATCCACTGGGATCTCTAGTCATAAGAAGAGCAGGAAGCAAACCACTTCCTTGCTGCTGAATCATTTTGCAGATAGTGGGCCCATTAACTCATTTTCTGTTCACATTTTTTCTTACATCTGTGGTTTATCAATTAATCAATCAGTTAATGGTTCTGGTATCAGAGGGGTAGCCGTGTTAGTCTGAATCTGTAAAAGCAGCAAAGAGTCCTGTGGCACCTTATAGACTAACAGATGTTTTGGAGCATGAGCTTTCGTGGGTGAATACCCACTTCGTCGGATGCATGTAATGGAAATTTCCAGGGCAGGTGATATATAGAGCATGAAGCAGGCTAAGATAACGAGGTGTTTCATCAGGAGGATGAGGCCTCTATTGAGTTGAGGTGTGAAAACAAGGGAGGAGAAACTGGTTTGTAGTTGAAGCATCACAAACGCTTTGTTAAATCCTGAGCTGATGGGGTACAAATTACGAGAACTGAAGCTCAGCATTCTCTTGAAGTCGGTCTGAAGTTTTTGCTGCAGAATGGCTACCTTAAACTGTCTAGTGTTTGGCAGGGAGGTAAAGTGTCTCCCTACACGTTGTATATTGCCATTCCATATATCTGATTTGTCATTTATCCTTTTCAGTAAGACTGCTAGTTTGGCGATGTCATAGCAGAGGGGCATAGGGATATGAGACGTATATGCTTAGGTGGATGTGCAGTGAATGAACCGTGTGTGATGGCTGATCTGGTTAGTACCTTGATGGGTCGCGGTGTAGATATGGGCAGAGTTGGATCGAGTTTGTTGCATGGATGGTTCTCGTTAGAGTTATATGAGCGGTGTGCGTATGGGGAAAGCTTCAAGTGGCAGTGTCTTGTGGAGGAGCGAGCTGCCACAGGCCTGTGAAAGTGTGGATCATGTCCAGGAGAGTTGTCAGATCATCGATGATGCCGTCTGGGGTTCAAGGTGACTGATGTGATGGCATAGAGCCTGTGGTTTATCGTTTTCTTGCATAGGAGGCTTCTGGTACAAGCTGGACTGTTAGATACGTTCCTTATTCACGAGCGGTATTGAGTTGAGAATGCTTGGTGGAGATTTTGTAGGTGTTGATCTCTGTCTGAGGAGTTGGAGCAGATGCGGTTGTACCTCAGTGCTTGGCTGTAGACAATGGATCGTGTGGTGTGCCCGGAATGGAAGTTGGAGGCATGAAGGTAGGCATAGCGGTCGGTAGGTTTTCAGTATAAGGTGCTGTTAATGTGACCATCACTTATTTGCACCGTGGTGTCTAGGAAGTGGACCTCCCGTGTAGATTGGTCAGGCTGAGGTTGATTTTGGGGTGGAAGCTGTTGAAATCGTGGTGGAATTTTTCCAAAGTCTCCTTCCCATGGGTTCTGGAGTACGGAGCAATAATTTTTGATGGTAAGGCCTTGGTGGTAAGGTATTCCTTTCCTTTGTGTATGAGACTCTTACCTGTTGCTGATTTCTTTTGGTATCACTATGCCTAGACCCTACTCTGCTAGAAAAAAACATTTTCTATGTATTTTATTAAAGCTTTGATGCCTGGCTCCAAAAGCCCCAATTTAAAAAGCAGGCCGAGTAGCTAAGATACAAAGAAGTAAACAACTCAGGCTGCCCTGCAGCAAGCTAAATAACTGACGTAATTCATTAAGTGCTAGTGAGCAGTGTGTCCTGTTATAAGATTCAGTTCCTGTTGGCTTAAAGAATAACAGAAGCAGTGGTAGAGTGAGCCAGAGAGAAGCCTGTTAGGAGCTCTATCCTAGTAGAACTGCTGTTGACAGGAGCCTGGGAAAAAAGCAGCGGGACACACTGCTAATCAAGACTGCTACTTACTGTGAACAGTGAAGTGCCAAGGGATGGTCCCATCATTGATGGTTTTTTAAGCTGACTGTGTTTACTGAGCCAGCTCTTTTGGAAAGCTCATTGTCATTCTTCTTCTGACTGACTGACCTTCAAATTATTAAGAAAAACAAACAATAATATGTAACGGAGAAACCAAAAGATGTGCCTGATGGAGGGCTTTGTGCAACAGGGAGGACTATAATTTCATGGATCTTTTGGGTTCAGAGACATGGCTCTCTGGTGTGTGTGTGTGGTTTTAACCAAAACTGCTTATATAGCTTTTCAGTCTGAACATTTTGCCAACCACTTTTGCTTTTCTGCTTGTAACAGAGCACATGCTGTTGTGCCGGGATCTGTCCAGCCCTGCAGTAAAAAGGTGATTTCTTCCTTTCAAAGGGGAAAAAACATCTTGAACCAGATTCTTTCCTCCATTACATCCTCTTTGTGCCACAAGCGTGGAAGCAGACGTGGTATAGTCTATGCCATCCACACTGGCTCCAGTGTAGGAACCAAAAGGGGATGTGAGGAGAGCAGTGGTTTTCCCAGGAATTGAAACTGGGGGGGGAGGGTTCAAATTTATGGGGGAGGGAGTGTCAGGACCGATGAGATATATAAAAGAGATACAAATAAAGTAAATGTTTTGTTAGGATAGTGCAAGTTACACCAAAACACATAACAAGTCTAGGTTTCTAAAAGAATATAAATTAAAAAAATGTATTTAATTTAAATTGACTTTTGAAAAGTCAGCCATCATGGGATAAGAGGGAAGTCCTCTCATGGATCCGTAACTAGTTAAAAGATGGGAAACAAAGGGTAGGAATAAATTATCAGTTTTCAGAATAGAGAGAGATAAATAGTGGTATCCCTGAGGGGTCGGTACTGGGACCATTACTGTTCAACATACTCATAAATGATCTGCAAAAATGGGTAAACAGTGAGGTGGCAAAATTTGCAGATAATACAAAACTATTCAAGATAGCTAAGTCCCAGGCAGACTGTTAGGAGTCACAAAGGGATCTTACAAAACTGGGTGACTGGGCAACAAAAATGGCAGATGAAATTCAGTGTTGATAAATTGCAAAGTAATGCACACTGGAAAACAATCTCAACTATACATACAAAATGAAGGAGTCTGAATTAGCTGTTAACACTCAAGAAAGAGATCTTGGAGTCGTGGATAGTTCTCTGAAAACATCCACTCAATGTGCAGTGGCAGTCAATGATTCCCAATATTCTGTTTGCTTTTTTAAAAGAACAGGGAGTATTGTGTTCACTATTCAGGACTAACAAATTTATCTGAGCATAACTTCATGGGCTACAGCCACTTCATGGATGTAGCCACGAAAACTATTCTCAAATAAATTGTTACTCTCTAAGGTGCACAAGTACTCCTGTTCTTTTTTGGCAATACAGACTAACACGGCTGGCTACTATGCTACCTTTGCTTTTTAAAGAAAGAGATAGATATAGACAAAAAATATCTTTGCCTCTCATATAATGCATGGAACGTGCACCTGAATACTGTGTGCAGATCTGTCACCCCATCCCAAAAAGATATTTGGAATGGAAGGTACAGAGAGGGGCAACTAAAATGTAGGGATATGAAAGAGAGGAGAATTAAATGCTGGGAATTTCAGCTTAGAAAGAGATGATAAGGGGATATGATGAGGTCTGTCAATCTTGCTGGTTGAAGAAAGTGATAAGGAAATGTTATTATATACCTTCACATAACAAGAAATAGCAGTAAACTCCATGAAATTAATAGCAGCAGTTTTTTTTTAAAAAAAGGAAGTACTTCTTCACCACATAAAGCACCTGTGGAACACTTTGCCAGGGGATCTGTGAAGACCAAACTATAACAGGATTTAAAAAGACTAGTAAATTCCTGGGGAAATAGGTCCATCAGTGGCTATTAGCCAGGATGGGGAGGGAGTAAACACCGTGCTCTGATGTCCTAGCCTTTTGCCAGAACTGGGAATGAGGCAACAGGGGGATGGATCACACTTGATGATTACCTGTTCTGTTCATTCCCTCTGAAGCACTGGCCTTGACCACTGTTCGAAGACAGATAGCTGAGCTATATGACCTTGGTCTGACCCAGTATACCATTCTTATGTAAAATTAATTATAATAATAAAAATGTTAGTACAGAAACTCCCCAACATAATGACTCTAAGATAGCAACAATGTGAATTAAAAACCCTTGGAAATAATGCATTTTAAATTTGGTCTACTAGGAAACATATTTATATAAGTTTCATGTCGCAGGTCACAATCTAGCCTATCTGGAGCAAAGTCACTAAAATATAGTCCAAAACAATGTTCTTTAACGTGCCTCTCACTTTCTCCTCCACAGCACCCCACACCCCAGTGTTTGCCTTGTCAGTGGAGACTCCAGGTTCAGAGGTGCTTTCACGTGAGTAGACCTCCAGGTGGGGGGCAAGAGCACCTTGCTTGTTTCCTCCAGCTGCTCACTGTTTGCTCTGGCACTGCTGTCTGTTGTGCACCGTTCACTCCACCACTGTGTTTGCCAATGGCCCTGCGCAGTCACCTCTGTGCCACATAACACTGTGACCTCTGCGAATGGTCTCTATGAGATTCTACCAGGCTCTCAGTGATCTCAGCTGCTCTCAGTGAGGGAAACTTACTGCTAGTGCAGTCTGGGCTGTCTCTTTACACAAAAAACACTGTACCACAGGAACAACAATCCCTAACAGCAGAACTACAGCACTTAGACCTGATTATCCATGATTTCAGCTGCAGTGGTACACTTAATAGAAAAACAGCTGTCTATGGAGCCTAATCAGCTCGTCTTTAAACAGTGGAGAGGTACAGGTCCCACCCTTTCTCTTAGATGCCCTCTAATCAGCACAGGCTAAGTAACATAAAAGGTTTCATTACAGTACCAGTTTAATGAATAGCGCCGATTTTTGTAATGTCGTACTACTGTCAAAAACTCTCAGCCACGGATTGGGCATATAACCAGAGGCCTAACCCGCGGGGTGGCGCAGCTAACTGTGAAAAAGGGTTCAACTGCCCCTTTAATATCCTACCTATATGGAATATAACAACGACCATCCTTCAATTCCCCACCCTACTGTAAATCGTACGAAGAATAGAACGACACGAACGGGCTGTGTACCAGCAAGCGGGTGCCCTCGTGTCTGAGAGACCTGCACATTCAAGTGCTTTGTAACACCAACCCCAGACAAAATGCTATCACTTGGACAACACAGCCTTCTGTCTTGCTCTGATACATAGGTACGATTAGGTGTGGTGTAAATACAATCTGGTCCTGAAGCATTTCCACACTCCCCACGCTCATCATTAGCTGCCAGGGAAAGCTCCATTTAGACTTGCTTGACCAAATCATCATTTGAAAATTATTTAGGTCTGGCCAAACATTTCTGGAGCAAAGTCACTAAAATATAGTCCAAAAAACAAATGTTTCTTTAACGTGCCTCTCACTTTTCCCTCCACCGCACCCCACTCACCAGTGTTGTCCTTGGTCAGTGGAGACTCAGAGTTCAGAGGTGCTTTCACGTGAGTAGACCTCCCAGGTGGGGGGCAAGAAGGCACCTTGCTTGTTCCTCCAGCTGCTCACTGTTTGCTCTGGCCACTGCTGTCTGTTGTGCCACCGTTCACTCCACCACTCTGTTGCCAATGGCCCTGCGCAGTCACCTTCTGCTGCCACATACCACTGTGACCTCTGCGAATTGGTCTCTTGAGATTCTACCCAGCTCTCAGTGATCTCAGCTGTGCTCTCAGTGAGGGAACCTTACTGCTAGTGCAGTCTGGGCTGTCTCTTTTACACAAAAACACTGTACCCACAGGAACACTATCCCTACAGCAGGACTAAGCACTTAGACCTGATTATCCATGATTTCAGCTGCAGTGGTCACTTAACAGAACAAAAGACTCTCTATGGAGCCTAATCAGCTCTGTCTTTAAACAGTGGAGAGGTACAGGTCCCCACCCTTTCTCTTGATGCCCTCAATCAGCACAGGCTAAGTACAGTTCAACTGCCCTTTACTCATATAATAATAACAACAACATTTCATTCCCCCACCCCCGCATTCAAGTGCTTTGTAACCCAACCCCAGACAAAATCTATCACTTGGGCAACACAGCTCTGTTTGCTTGATACATAGGTAGATTAGGTGTGGTGTAAATACAATCTGGTCCTGAAGCCTTTCCCCCCAGCTCATCATTAGCTGCCAGGGAAAGCTCATTTAGACTTTGCTTACAAATCATCATTTGAAATTATTAGGTTGGCCAACATCACCAAAATAAATGCACTGACATTGTCATAAAAAACAACAGCTGTATAAGGAAGCTAGTCTATGTTCATACTTTTCAAATCTATTATACTTTCAGATATATGTATTTTATCATACACTGTATATGCTTTTAAAGTGTATATTAATGTTTCAGTTTCAATTCACATTTCCAAACAGTCACTAAATTGACATGTTTCAGAGTAGCAGCTGTGTTAGTCTGTATCCACAAAAAGAACAGGCGTACTTGTGGCACCTTAGAGACTAACAAATGTATTTGAGTATAAGCTTTCGTGGGCCCACTTCATCGGATGCATAGAATAGAACTTATAGTGATGAGATATGTATACATACAGAAAACATGAAAAGGTAGGAGTTGCCCAACCAACTCTAAGAGGCTAATTAATTCAGATGCGCTATTGTCAGCAGGAGAAAAAAAAACTTTTGTAGTGATAATCAAGATATCTCATTTAAGACAGTTTGACAAGAAGGTGTGAGGATACTTAAAATGGGGAAATATATTCAATGTGTATAATGGCTTAGCCATTCCCAGGCTCTATAGAAGCCTAAAGATGGCTTGTATTGTATGCATATATTGAAGTTCACAGTCTATTTGGAGATCTGTTTTGTGAAGCTTTCTGTTTGCAAAATGCATCTAAAATTCTGTTATGGAATGCAGAGATTTGAAGTGTTCATCTCACTGTTTTTGAATGTTAGATTTCCTAGATGTCAGATGGTGTGTCCATGTTAATTCTTTGGCATCGAGATAGAGTCTGGTGCAATGCTGCAAAGAGGGCATGCGCAGAAATTGAAAAAGATCACATTGTAGAATGTGACAGGTGAACGAGACCTGATGGGACGGCTGATATGATTGGTCCTACATGGTTCACTGAACGATAAGTGACAAGTTGATGGGCTTTGTGCAGAAAGGCTCTGGTATAGGTTGTTCGTGGTGATGGTTGCGAGGAATAGTTGCTAGTGGGGCGCTGTAAAGACAGAAACAGGCCTGTCTACAAGATCTGTAAGAGTGAGATATCTCAAGGATAGGTTTAGATTTTGAAGAAGCGCGAGAGGTATTTAGTTGGGCTGAAGGAACGGCTAGTGGGTCTGTATGTTCCGTGTGCCTGTCTTGTCTAGTCGAATTCATGGGTACTTGCTGCTCTATCATCTTTTTCACTTCAGGGGTGGGTGTAGGTTTAACGTTAATAGAGATCGTTGTAAGTTTTTGCTTGTCTGAGATTGGAGAAATGCGGGTTATACATTGGCGAGACAGGAAGAGGTGTATCTGCTGGAAGCATGAGGCATTAAGGCATAGTATAGAAGTCCGTAGATCCGGTCTAGGGTGTATGTGACATGCATATAAACACAGTGGTCAAGAAATGAACGCTGTGGGATACTAGGCTGAGTTAGATGGCAGAATGAAATGTTGAAATCAAGGGGAATCCTCAAGGCTTCTGCATGGTAATGATGAAAGATTCCTACAATATATGCAAGTAAAGTGGGTGTTAGGATCGAGTAAGAAGCATTGTCAACAGCCATAAAAAATTGGGCATACTGAAGCATGCGGGAACCCATAGCCGTGCATCATGAAGGTATAAGTGCCCAAGTTGACTGTTGTGGGGAAGACAGAATATAAAGTCAGGTCCAGGGATGGCATAACGAGATCGTCAAAATCTGGGGGATGTGGCTCAGGGGGTGGGGGGGGATGGATACACTGAGAAGAAAGCATGCTGCATTCCTGCAGTCCCCAGCTGGTGGACTGTCTCTGGGAGAGTATTGCCAGCTGCATAGTCTAGAGGAGAGCCATGAGTTTAAAGCCAGTGCAGAACTCCCTTATAGCTCACACTCTCTGCTGGTGACTGGGGCATTATCTAAAATTTTGTGTAATGGGAGACGTTTTTACTCTGATAGTTTTGAAAAAACAGTCACTGAGCTGCCTGCTGTCATTTTGCAATGATCCAACTACAAACAATGATGATGTGTGAGGGGTACTCTTTTTCTAAGAATCCAATTCATTCCAGGCCGTATCAGTTCATGGAATGCTGCTGGTGATGATTCACCTAATGCTACAGATGATGCAGCTGATGAGATCATGGATCGTATTGTAAAATCAGCCACCCAAGTGCCAAGTCAGAGAGTGGTGCCTAGAGAGAGGAAGCGGTCACGAGCAAACAGGAAGTCATGTGAGTACTGCTGATAAACTTGTGGAGAGGAAAGCTGTCTATCCATCTATCTCCTTTCATAAGCACATCTGTATGTTTATATGTTTGTGTGTAAATATGTAGGGTCAGCTCCTTAACTTGTGTAAATCAACATAACTCCAGTGATTTCACTGAAGTCTATACATTGAGGATCTGTCCTGAAATGTTTCAATTTAAAATTAACATTTAAACTTTTTGGTGATAAGCTATTAACATTATTTAAAATCCACTTAGCATTTGGAAAGTCTAGAATTAGATATTTTGCTCAGGCAAAACAGCATAAAACATAATGGTAAAAACACTCTATGGAAGTCAGAATTAATATCAGGTGAAGAAAAGCTTTCCAATATGTAGATAATATTGCTGCATATTTGATAAAATCAGATATTGGGCATACAAGCCCGTACCTATTCTTCTTCTTTGAGTAAATGCTCATGTCCATTCCCCTGTAGGTGTGTGCACATCACATGCACTATCGCTGGAAGGTTTTTCCCTCAGTCCCTCTGTCGGGTCAGCTCCAGCGCTCTATTTAGCTCTTCATGGCACTCTATATAGGAACCTGCTGACCCAGCACCACCTCACTTCCTTCTTTCCATACAATCTGCTTGTTGTTGAACTCCGAACCCACCTCCAACATTTGCTTGGGAGTGACCTACATGGGAATGGACATAAACAAGCACTCAAAGAAGAAAAAACGGTTACTAACCTTTCCGTAACTGTTGTTCTTTGAGATGTGTTCCTCATGTCCATTCCTAAACCTACCCTCCTACCCCTCTGTCGGAGTTACTGGCAAGAAGGAACTCGGGGGGCCGTAGGTCACCAGGCTCCTATATACAGTGCCATGAAGGCATGACTCCAGGGAGCACCAGAGTTGACCCAACGGATATCACTGAGGGAAAAACCTTCTGTTGACGGTGCATGCGGCACACACACACCTAAGTGGGAATGGACGTGAGCAACACATCTCAAAGAACAACAGTTACAGAGAAGTTAGTAACCATTTTTTTACTGGACAGTTACTACTGTAGACAATGAGTATCTATGTACTACAGAACTGAATAAGTCTTTAGTAGGAAAAGGAGTCCAATGTGTAATAGTGCTTTATGTTTCTGTGATCACAGTACACATCAACAGGGTACTGCAATCAGTTAAACAACTCAAATGGAAACTAAATTAACTTGCAGTGTGGCATTGTGAAGTAATAAAAAAAAATGTATTTGTATATGTATATACAGAATACAAGATATGCCCTATTGTAATTGACTTCATTCTACAAACAAATGGCATTGTGTCTGAACTATAAAAGGCCACTGTCAAATGTATTATTTCACCATTTTAAACATCTTTTCTTTATTGTTGGTACGATATCCTTTTGCAAAGTCGGAAGTAAAATCTGTCTACTTATGGTAGAGCAATTTGTCTGCAAAGTAGCCACAAAGCTGGTTTAATTTATGTTGGGAATTACAGGAAATCCTGTTGTAATGCAATCCTCCAGTGGCACAGAGGTGCCGTAGTCACCCAAGTTTGAGAAGTTTGGCTTTGATGTTTATTAAATGCAGTAGTTTAAGTTGCGGTAGTCTTTGCGATATTCCCCATTCCAAGCATGGAGAATACTGCAAGTATCACGGAAAAGATGAATACCAGAGAAGGGTAGAAATTAAGATTTTAATCATATTCACTGTCTGTGGCTTTGTGACCACCTCTCCATCCATTTTTTAGCATTTCCGGGAAGTTAGAACAAAGAAGAGACAACAACAGTGAGTGAAAGATCACAACAGGCATACTTTTTGTGAAATTGTTCTAGCTAAGTTAACCTTGTCGGTGATCGAAAGCATTCTGTACAAACAGCACTTGGCTTTTATTAGCTAGCATATGCCAAAAGCACAATCACTCTTCCCAAAGTGCCAAAAGAGGGATTTTTGCATGCGGCAACTTCCTCAGAGAAATTAAAAATGAAATAGACATTCTGGTTGAATGAGCAAGTCTTCCAGCAAAGAAAATGAGCTGACACTGGATTGTCTCTTTTACTTTCTGTCACAGAGTACACCACAGCTCTCAACAGCATATCCACTGCCACCACCTGCTGCCCCACTTGCACTTGTGTTCTCCATATGTGCTGATTGCTGTAGGTGACTCATGCATATCAAACAGATTCCCTGTATGTTTGCATATTTTTGTGGCTTACCCCATGCTAAACTATTTCCTCTGTTAGCAATCCTCTCCCCCCACACACCAAAAAGCCATATGTTGGATGTCTTTGCCAGTCACCTTTTTTCCAGGGAAGCACTTGCTACAGCAAAAGGGATAGCAATGAAAATATTATATATTTTCCATAGGGCTGGTTTTCATTTATGTTTAGTGAAAACATCAACAGGGATTAAGGACTCAGTAAATGTTTAGGCTGGGACTGATTTCCATTGTAATTTAGATAGATTCCAGCTCTCTCACTTGTTTTGTCTTCAAGGTCTTGGCTTGCCTTTTAAGTCGACTGAAAGACAGTTTCAAAATAAATGTAAAGTTTGGTAGTTTAGCGTAAGGCACTTCAGAAAGAAGAATGTCTGGAACTGTACTACTTCAGTGGTAGTTGATATACCTGGATAATGAATGAATAAAACGGTTTGGCTTGAAAAAGCGCTGAGCTGAGGAGATAACAAGGCACCCGCATTTTCTCCCTAGGGAACTAAGCAGTACCCCATCAATATTAATGTAGAATTTAAGATAAGAGAATGGGAAAGGCTACTCTAACCGCTGAATGGTCAAGAGTCTATGAAGGTGGCACAGATTTGCAGGAATATACTGGAAGCTAGAGCTTTAGGTGGTTTAGTGCTGCAGGGTTAGGTTCCTTTGTTGAGTAAAGAGCAAAAGACACAATATTTGGTTGTTCTGACTTATAAGGGTTGGCAAGACCCATCCCTACACATACACTCACAGTGAAAGCAAGGAGGGTGTGTGTTTGGTGTTCAATCTATCTCAAAATGTGAAAGGGAAACTTACTTGAAGGTACCAGCTTGCACCATATTTGTACTGCAGCCATGTAAAATAATACATTTCTTAGGGTTTTAATGCAGAACCATAAATATGCTCAGGTTCACTTAAAGCTTAGGAAAGTTTTGGTGAACCTGGACTGAGGAGTTTGTGTTTCTAGCAAAATTGGAAACCCAAATGAGTTATGCGTGACTGTGTTGCAAACATTTCATGTGACTCTACCAAATACCTTTCAAATACAAGGTCAAAGGATAAAGAAAATAGAGATGAGAAATTAATAACTCAGTCATTTAGAATCAAAAGAGAAATAGAAATGGAGTTATGGAAGAAGCAAGTTCTTACTCAGCCATTGGGTGAATCTATTGGGAAAATAATATATTTTGACATTTCTTGAATTAGGTCTTCCACGAAGTGGAATGAGATAAATTGTTGGGTAGTGTGATCATATTCGGTATTCAAAGATCAATATTTAGATTCTAATGAAAAGAAAAGTTCAGTTCAGAGCAACCGAAGGAGCTGTAAGTTGTGGGAAGGAATATGGCTGTGAAGAGTCCATCACCGATACATGAATGGTAACTTTTGTATCTACTCTACAACCTCTGAAGATATCAAGGGATATTGATAAGTGCAGATCTGACTTATAGGGCCATTAAAAACAAATAAGAAGGAATTTGTTGAGAAGGAGCTGAAATGGAGAAGATGAATGCAGGTAAACTAAGAAAAACTGACTTCTGTTGGGATATACTGTAACTGTGTGAAGACTGTGTTCTGAAGGTGAGTATGTGATAAGAGACATTGTATCTGAGGTACCTCCAGCACATTAGAGGTTTCGCAAGATAAAAACGTTTATACACAAGTCCAGTGACAACTCAATGTCATTACCAGATGATGATTGTTCTGTGGCCTATATGACATATGTATTGGACTAGAGAACACATGAGATGATAACCTCACAGTCTGACACTCTCATTGGAAGTCTTAACAGAAAGCCCAAGGATTTAATGAGCCACAGAACTGAATTGCCCTGTCTCATCTCTAGAGATGGTCCCCCAAAGTCAGGGTTGAGGCACATTGCCATGGGAAGCTTGCACTGTTCCTTCCTCTGATGTGTCTGTTCTGCATGTAAATAAAAGACTCCTGTCTCTAGGGTTCTCAATTCAGCATGTTTCACAAGCATTAAATAAAAACTGAGGGGTGGACATGTGCTATTTCCATTGTTTTAGACTGACAGCAGCTTTCTGCATGAAAGGTTTTTATAATGTTATTTAGAGCTGTCCAATCTAGCAGGAAAATAGAAAATAATATAATTATGATTGTCTGGTTCTCCCCTAAGGTTGGGATGAACTTCAGAAATGATACCATAAGAAACAGTGAATATGAGGGAAAATTGGAAATGAAGTTCTAAGAATCACTGTATGCGATAGTCCAAATTCCTGTGAACATAGTCCAGTTATTAAGGAAGAAAACTGAGTTAGTTTTAGCAATTTGGAGAAAACTGTTATTGCAGACTTTGAAGCACTGGATTGTAAGGAATAAAAAATAGAAGTTACAGAATGAGAAGGGGTCACGGAGATCTGAGAAAACTAGAGGAAGGAATGGAGGTATTTTGGTAGAGAAGGATTTAGATGAAAGACAAGCATAAGATGAGAGATAAGGTGGATGAGGTAATATATTTTATTAGACTAACTTCTGTTAGTGAGCGAGACAAGCTTTTGAGCCACACAGAGCTTTTCTTCCAGTGTGGAGCGTAAGCATGGGTGGCCAGTGACCCAGCTGCCTGGGGAGGCTAACCCCCATCCCCTCCCCTTCTGCCCCACCTCACCCTGCAGGAATCCAAAGCATCCCACTCAAGGAGTAAAGCACTCCTCCACGTGAGTAAGTGTATCAAAATCAAGCTGTAACTTAATAAACATGTATCAGGCCCAGCTGCCCAGTAATGACACCTAGAGAGACAACTGCTAACTCCAACATGTGCATAAAAGTGTATGGAAATGAAGATCTAAATATCAATGGATTAAACCAGCCAAACAAGGAATGCTTTTGTGACTTCTGTGAGCAGTCAAGGATGAGCTCTGACAGGCATCTTCGGAGAAGTTTCATGGAAAACCCCTACAATTGCCCAGCCCAAATACAAATTGAACCGTAGGGCAGCAAACAAAGTCAAATCCACTTGATCTCAAATCCTTTAGTGCCGTGTTTCCAAAACTTGATATGCCACTTGTGTAGGGAAAGCCTCTGGCAGTCCGTGCCGGTTTGTTTACCTGCCGCGTCCGCAGGTTTGGCCGACCGCGGCTCCCACTGGCTGCGGTTTGCTGCTCCAGGCCAGTGGGGGCTGCTGGAGGCAGCAGCCAGTACGTCCCTCAGCCTGCACCATTTCCAGCAGTTCCCATTGGCCTGGAGCAGCAAACCGCAGCCAGTGGGAGCCGCGATCAGCCAGACCTGTAGAGGGGGAAGGTAAACAAACCGGCCCAGCCTACCAGGGGCTTTCTCTACACAAGCGGTATCCCAACTTTGGAAAACACTGCCTTAGTGGAACACAGGGTGAAATTTGGACCTGCTAGAGCCTTAATCTTGGGTTATTACTTTGTTATTGGCATTATCAGTGTTAATATCTTAAAGTGTATTTGTTGGCTCACTGAAAGTCCGTGCAGTGGTCAAAGAGATGGTGTCATAAGCATGATCTCACTGATTCACATATTTATATTGAGGAGAAGGTAAGCAGCCATATTCTGCATATGCTGATGTTCATCTAGCACGGAGATGGCAAAGGTGGGCAGGTTACTGGCTAGGCCCATTTTTGCGAGTTTAGTTTTTCCCAGTTCAAATAACAGTGACAGTTCCATTCAAAGACTTGTAAAACAGACTTCTTCTAAAAGGCTTTCAGTGAAAATCCACCATTGAAACAAATCTTAAAAATAAACCAAACAAATGCCGTTTTGAACATGGATCTTTGTCTGTATCATGTGTCTATATTATATTCCTTAATTTAGGGCCCAGTTTTTTTATGTCTCTGCTGATTCTGAGGTGTACTTATTCACATGAGTAGTTATATCAAGTTCTACGTAATATGAATAAGGACTGCAGAAGTAGGAAGTTTCACAACTAGATGCTTATTTAAAGTTCGTATCAAAACATTTGTTGTTTGTTTTTTGTTCATTTAAATTAAAATCTATTATAGATTTGGGATAGGGGAAACTGGTTTGGATCAAATCAAAGTGATCCAGATTTTAGCCTGCAGCTTGAATCAAACCACTGGACCCAAACTGCTTTTGATGTTTTAAAAACGAAGTGTAATGAGCTACTGTACTTTGTTGTCAGGTTTTGAAGCCCTGCAGGTTAACTAATGCTGATAGATTCTCATTCATTCTGTGACCCTCCTCGCTGTAGTATTTGAGCACCTCAGAAACATTAATGTGTTTATCCTTAGAACATCCTTGTGAGATAAGGAAGTCTTCTCATCCTCATTTTACAGATAGGAAAGTGAAGCACAGAGACATTAAGTGACATGCTGAAGCACATACAGGAAGTCCCTGAAAGAAGTGGGAATTGAACTCAGATCTCCTGAGTCCTATCTCAGTGCCTTAACTACAGAAATATCCCAGCACAGGTCGGTTTTGTTAGACTCCACCCTGAATATAAACGAGGTGGGAATAGCATGCTAGGAAAGGGATCTCGAATATAAGAAAGAAACCCATGAAGATCTGGCTCTGAAGAGGAAGTTTAGGCTGAGATTTCATGCAGTATTATTTTAGAATAACACATTTGCTAATCAAATAAACACTGGAAGGGGGGATGACTTTTTGACTCCTCAGGTGTATAATTTTTGTTTGGAGCTGGCTGAGAGCTCCAGCAGCTTACCCCTCAGTTATTTTTTTTTCTTTGTTTCATTTTCATATGTCTGTGCACTTATTTTTTCTGGCTAGGACCAGATACGAAAGTGCCAAAATGCTATAAAAGAGCCTGTTATCCAGATATTTATGGCCTGACTGAAAACAGGAATTAATGGAGATTATGCCTTTTTATGTCTTTCAATAAAAAAGACTATATAAACTCCAAAATCTCAAGCAATTTTGCTTAGAATTTATTACTAAGTCCACAATTGCTGGGTTCAGTAAAACAGAAACGAGTTGGGAAGAAGGAAGGACAAACTAATCAATCAGGTTACTTAATGCACACTTAGCAGCAATTAATTACAATTGAGTAAGTATTTCATAGATGTTATCCATTATCAAGTGCTGTTTGTCGTAGCAAAACGTACTTAACCTAATACTTTCACAGAGTCAACATCAAGCTAATAAAAGTTTAAGTGAATAAAAATAAAATGATGAAATAGCTAAAACTCTGAAAGATGGGAGATTGAATTCAGTAGATGGTACAGACTCTTTATCAAATGAGTAGTAGTTTTTCGATATCTTCCAAAAAAATATGCTCTAGTTTGCCCATAAGTTATTGGTATTGTAACAATTTGTACAACATTGTAGTAATTACTGAGTGTGATATCCCTGTGATATGCAGCAGGTCAGACTAGAGTATAGGAACTCTGGAATTGCTTTTCTGAGATCCACTTAGTGCTGTATCCTGTCTCTGACAATGGCCAGTGCCAAATGCTTCAGGATGTACAAACTCTACAATATGCAGATATAGGGTAATCTGCTCCACATATTAGGTCTCATCCTGATCTCTAATAGTTGAACATTGATTTAGGGTTTTAAACATGAGATTTATTATCCTTTCCAAAAAATTTAGCATAATTATTATGATTGCTCTGAATATTCTTATCAACATAAAAGCAGCAAAGAATCCTGTGGCACCTTATAGACTAACAGACGTTTTGGTGCATGAGCTTTTGTGGGTGAATACCCACTTCGTCAGATGCATGTCATCTGACGAAGTGGATATTCACCCACGAAAGCTCATGCTCCAAAACGTCTGTTAGTCTATAAGGTGCCACAGGATTCTCTGCTGCTTTTACAGATCCAGACTAACACAGCTACCCCTCTAATACCTATCCACATAAATGTCCAGTCTCTTCTATTCTTAAAATATAGTAATAAAAATACATTATAATAAAAAGATATGGTTGTTTCTTCTAAAATGACTCCTAATTTAGCAGGATAGACTATAAATGCACTGACACCAGCCAATTAACTTCTGCTTTTAGTTCAGTGTTACCATCCCCTTAGAATTCATGGGCAGGAGGCAGATTCCCAAAGAGGGGAGCCAGCAAAGGAGCTGTGTGATTTTAACTAGAAGTTTGGGCAGGTAAAGCAAGTCTGAAGGCTGAGGGTGTAGTAGTGGGTTTTTTTACAGTGGGTTTTAGCAGAGAAGTCATCTTGCTTCCCAGCAGGATCCCACAGTATAACCATAACAAAACATTACTGAATTTTTTGACTTGTCCCTGTGACTACATGTGTAATACATAGTCTCCAATGAGGCAGAAAGCAGACATAGGAAGGATCAAAGAGTAGCTGATGAACTGAGACTTCCCAGGTGTTGCTAAATAAAGACCATCAGTGCTGAAGTGTCCTATATTTCTTGATTGAGTGATGCTGATTGGTTATATTGCAAGAACAAGCTGAAGGTGCTACGAGGAAGCTAGGATTTGGCAAGATAAGGGTGCATAGCAAATGTGGATAATTCATATGGAATTATAGCTCCATAGAGGAGTGTTGGGAAGATGATCTATTTATGGTTCCAGGTCATAAGTAAGTCAGTGTCATTTCTCGCTACAGAATCGTGGAAATTAATATCGTGTAAGTAAGTCACAACAAAAGTTGATTTTGACATCTGTAGTTTACCTCTTCCAAGGGATAGAAATGGTTGATTCATTGTTGTCAGTTATTTATTTTGTTCTCAGTCGGCTAGGCAGAAGACGTTTCACTCACATTACCCTTTGTTTCCTCTTTAGTATATTTTAAGGGTTTAAAGGGTTTTTTCTTTCTTTTTTATTCCTGGCATAGTGAGTACGGATATCGCTCTGGGTACTTGAAAAATAGCGTATGGTCTGGTTGCACTGCTGACCTTAAACATGCACTTTGTTTACTTTGGTTTCAATCCATCTTAATAAAGACTTCAGGTTTACACTAGGTCAGCTGTATATGCCTGTATTTACATCGTTCTTCCTTCCTTATAGGAGATGTCTTCCTTCCAGCATCTGAGTCAAGAAATCAGAAGCAGTGTGTTGTTGGCTTTCAAGATCAAACTGTGCTTGAGGAAAGGGCTTCAGTTAAGAACCAGAAATAATAAGGAAGTTTAGAGTACAATAATAAAAATGCAATCATGCATGGCTTTACTGAAGAGCAAGGTGATAGCCACAGTTGCCAAAAGGAGCCCTGTAATGCCCTGAAGAAATCTCACATGATCATTAGTGAGGGCAGGAATTCCAACTACATTCACAATATTGAGATTACATCTGAAGGGATGGCTCTGTTAAGAGATGCAAAACAAGTTCCCACAGCAGTTACCGTGCATTTTGCTTTGGCTCAAAGCAGGGCAGCACAAAGGGGGGAGGGAACCTTGCCCACAGCACAAAGGGGAGGAACCCCACCAGTAATTGGATCAGAATTTCTCAAAGCAGAGTAACCCTGAATAATCAGCATATGCACAAAAAAACATTTTGATCTCAATTGTTTTGAATCTGTCGTGTTGGTTTGTTGATCTGCATTTTAATCTTCTTTATTCCTCAACAAAGATTCCAGTTGAGAAATTATTAAATTTAGATTCCAATTCCGTAGAATTTATCTGCTCAAAGATAATAGCCTCTCTTCTCCTAGTCCTTTTTGAACACACAGTTCTAAGTCTACCAGTCCTAGTAAAGTTGCCTCAGTAAAACACATTTATTACTAAATAATAAATTGCTTTAAAAATGGAATTTACAAGGTGTGTGTGTAAACACCTCTGCCAAACCCCCTTGCTTTTTCTACCCTCAGTCCCCTACTTGGTTTGCCTATATATACATTGGCTATTTACAGTCTAATCTTGAACATACATATTACCAAGTGTAGTGCTTACTACTGTGAGTATTGCATTCAGTACTCCCAGTACTCCATGATAATATTTATGGCATGGGCTCCAATTCAGATTAGCATTTAAGCATGTGGTGTCCTGAACAGGGATGCTTTTCTGCCTCAGGACCATAGATTCTAAGCTTTTCAAAGCTGTATTCTTCTTCCATATCTATACAACAGTCTGGGTCACGATGGGCACTATATAGATCATTTTAATTAGTGGGGCAGATGCTGACACCTAAAAACATACCCAGAGATACAGGCCATTTTTAGTTAGTAATTAAAACAATAGGTTAAATATTAAGTAGAAACAAAAAAAAATCCTTTCCTGTATCCAAATTCTTCAGAATAATGTACCTATTGTTGTTCTCTAGAACGTAACCACTTAAGGCTCAAACACAACTTTCTTTTATAAAGACAAATTTTATCCTTTTTTACTTTTGGCTTCCCCTTTATGTCATTTAATATTTAGTCTTACAATGGAGGTGGCTGAGTAGTCGAATTCTTTGTTAGGAGAGACTGGCACTATCTATTAAATTTGGTTGGGACAACTTCTGACACTGCTGGTCCTGACTGAAAATGCTGCATATTTCAGTTGTCTGCACATTTTCAAAGTGGTACTGGATGAGATCCAGGAATTCCCTCACAAATCCCATAAAGAAAAATTTCCGTACACACTACTACCACTTGCGCAATTTAGCCCTGCTCATGCTCAACAATGACATATGACTCGCTTAATGCAAGTTTAGCTTAATGCAGACTATAAGATATTGACATGAAAAATACATCATCTAAGAAACCAGTGGAAGGCGATGAGGAAGACACAGAGTTTCTGAATTGAGCTTTCATATAACCAAACTGCCATAGCTTGACTGGTGGGGGCAAAATCAGAGAGGACTTAAATGGCAGAGTGTGTAATATATTGGGTGTACATTGATTGGAAAGAGATTATCTAGATCATTTAAACACTGGTCTGAACATGTTGTAGAAGATAAACCCCTTTGAAGTGTAAGTCAGATTGCCGGAGGGCCAGCCCTCAGTCTCCTGCTGTTTATCATATTTGATAGACTACATTAGCAGGAAGATCCCAGTTGGAAAAAGTGAGAAGCTGCTATATCCAGTGTTGTTATGAACATGTTGGTCCCAGGATATTAGAGAGACAAGGTGGGTGGGGTAATATCTTTTACTGGCCTAACTTCTATATTTAGACAATATTGTAATAAGGGTGTCCTCAAAAGAAGACCTAAAGGAAATAGTAATCCAGTGGTATGACCAGCTAAAATGGCATGGGATGAAAACAAACGTGACTAAGACAGAGTTCATGTTGGTCAGAAGAGATGCCACAAGGAAACTGGAGATGGAGATTAACAGAGTATGACTAAACCAGACCGACCAGTTCAAGTACATTGGTGGCTGGGTTATGGAAGATGGTGAGCTTTAACATGAGATACACTCAAGACTAGGGTGTGGGGAGCTGGAAGAGTGTGCAATAACATCTCTTGGATTGTGTATGACAAGCATATGCCACTGAGATTGAAAGCCCACCTGTCTGGAACAATGGTGTGCCCCGCAATGCTGTATAGTGCAGAAGCTTGGGGAGTAAAGAGATGGCATGTTCAACACCTACAGGTGTTTGAGATGGGATATCTTTCTCCAATAAAAAGAGAGTCAAAGTGGATAAGGTAATATCTTTTATTGCTATTCTGTTGGTGACAGAGACAAGCTGTCAGGCTTACACAGAGCTCTTCAAGTCTAGGAAAGATACTCAGACTGTCTCAGCTAAAAACACACAATAAAAAGTCACAGAAAAAGAGAGATTGTGTAATGCAAGATTAGGATGGAAGTCAAAGACCATAATGTTGGCTGTTAAATTGAAGAAGTGTGACTTAGCTGGTTGGGACATATAAAGAGGGTGAACAAAGAGGACCTGGTGAAGATAAAATGGAAGGAGAAGGTGCTAGAAAAGAGACCCTGAGGAAAGCAGAGAAAGTGATGGATGGATTAAGCAGACTGACCTCAGACAAACGAAGATGATGCTTGCATGAAGCAACCCCAGATGATGGCATAAGGGGAAGAAGAAGAAGTTGATTAGAAAATAGGTGTAAGTGAATGGGCGGGGGGAGTAGGGAGGGGAGTATTTAGCATGAAATGCAACTAAAGTACATAAGATAAAATAGGATCATGAGACTGCTTAGTCTTGTATCCTCCAATAGGCTGCTTTTCCTACTAACCTCCCTGCTTCCCCTGTAGGTAATTTACAGCATCTTAAACTTGTTTTCTGACAAACTATCATCATCATTTACTTCATCATTGAATTTGGCCAACAGACTTTCATAGAATCATAGAATATCAGGGTTGGAAGGGACCTCAGGAGGTCATCTAGTCCAACCCCCTGCTGAAAGCAGGACTAATTCCCAACTAAATCATCCCAGCCAGGGCTTTGTCAAGCCTGACCTTAAAAACCTTTAAGGAAGGAGATTCCACCACCTCCCTAGGTAACCCCTTCCAGTGCTTCACCACTCTCTGAGTGAAAAAGTTTTTCCTAATATCCAACCTAAACCTCCCCCACTGCAACTTGAGACCATTACTCCTTGTTCTGTCATGAGGTACCACTGAGAACAGTCTAGATCCATCCTCTTTGGAACCCCCTTTCAGATGTTGAAAGCAGCTATCAAATCCCTCCTCATTCTTCTCTTCTGCAGACTAAACAATCCCAGTTCCCTCAGCCTCTCCTCATAAGTCATGTGCTCCGGCCCCCTAGTCATTTCCATTGCCCTCTGCAGGACTGTTTCCAATTTTTCCACATCCTTCTTGTAGTGTGGGGGTTGGATGGGCTTTAGAGTCTGATCTGCAGCCTCAGCTGCAACATCCATACTGCTGCTATTTTTACTGCACTAGTTTGAGCCCCACTTGCATGAGTCTGTTTGCCTTGCCTGGGAGGCTTGCTCCCAGCTGCAGTGTAAACATAACCAGGGCCAGCTCCAGGCATCAGCAAAGGAAGCAGGTGCTTCGGGCAACCAATTGAAAGGGGCGGCTTGTCCGGGTCGGCAGTGGCGGCACGTTGGTGGCAGCTCAGTCGGCCCACTTCAGTCTTCTGCAGCAATTCAGCAGCAGGTCCTTCACTCCCTGCCTCCTTGGCGGCATTTCGGCAGTAGCTCAATCGTTTTCTTTTTTTTTTCCCTCGCCACTTGGGGCAGCAAAAAAGCTGGGGCCGGCCCTGAACATAACAACATAGGAGTTTTACTCATTTTCATTGTTTTCTAGGACACTTGTTGGGAATTACACCATTTCCATGATACACGCACCCCCAACGTGGACAAAGTGCTTATGTTTATGTAAAGGGATACTATTGCAATTCAGATGGTGCTTGCATGGAAATGGTGTACTCCTACATGCCAAAAGCCATTGAAACTCTTACCATATGTGGTGCCAACCTTGCTTTTTTTACTGCTCCTCACTTCTAGTGAAATCAGGGAGGCTAGCCGCCTTTTAAAAAACAACCTGTTTAGATTATTTATGTGCTGAGAAAAGGCTGTGCTTTGGGGATTCTTCTTATATTTTAAATGTTCCCAGTTCTGTGAGGGCTGCTTCTCTTTTTAGTTGTTTGACCCAGTGTGCTCAGATGAATTTACCAAGTTCATCACAGGCATGCTACGTTCTGCCAGAATATGAAATTAAGTTCTAGATTTCCTGATTGGTAAAGAATATCGTCCCCTCCGACCCCCTAAAAACAATATTTGGTTTCTGGGTTATGAGATCTCAGCAGGACTTTCTTGTGAGAAGAGTAAAAGTAATTTTCTTCCTGTTTTATGTTTTTATGTTTCTTTAGCCAATGTTTTAAAGATTGTTTAAAGAGCACAAAAGGTCATTAGAAAGCTTTATTTTTATTGTCATTGCCTCCAGAATGCATTCCATAACTCAGTTTAATGTGGGCTGCAGCAGGCCAAGAGTTTTACAAGCCAAGATATTATGTCTAGTCAAGTTAGTGACATGCCACAGAGTTCAGTGAAAAGGGAAGAATAAAGACCTAGTTTGAGTAGTGTAATGTTGCATTGAATGTAAAACATGGAAGGAAAAAACTCTCTCTCCAAGTCACTTCTACTAATGGATTGTATTCCTGCCCCAAGTTGGTAGGAGACCCCCACCAAATGCAATATCTGGAAGTGAAAAAGGGCTAGAATCATCTGCTTTGTAGCATGTTACAAGGAGATTCACCCACCCTCCAGTTCACAGGGAAAGTGCATATTCTACTGCACCCCTTTATAGAGTGCAGTTAGAGTGTTTCAGCCCTCTCCAAGGGACAATACAGGGGGCCAGGGGAAAATGTGACAGGACTGTGATATCCCCTCCTTTCTACCTCTCCTCACCCCTGGTACTGTTTAAAGAGGCCGTCCTTGCTATTCCACAAGTGCAAGGGCTTAAATTCCACCTGACTTGTAACGGGGCAGACTAAGGTTAGAGAGACCTCCTTGAGCTCCATGTCCCCACAACACACTCACACAAGAGCCAGGTCTGGCTCTAGTTTATTTGTAATTAGAAGCTTTAACACTGAAAAGCACATAATCTTCACAAGGGATCTCAAGCTCTCCCAATCCCGAGGCATGTTAGAAACAAATCACGTTCTTCTGCTCAGCAGCAAACCCTCTAAGTCTGCTACAATATGGGCATGCAAGGCCATAATTCATGGGAAATTACCATGTAAATTCAGAGCAGACACACTTCTACTTAGTAAGTTTGAGTGTTCCAGTAGGCGCACAATACCTCATGAAGTATCATTTTCAGTGCTTGCCTAGCAGGCTTATCTGTTGAATCTCATTGCTGAGAGCCTGATTCTCTCCACAGGGGAGCTTTTCATTAGATTTACAGATTTAAAAATGTAATTTCATTACCCTTCAGAGTCTGCCTGTCTTTGGAGCTGCTTTCTCCTGTCTAACTGCTTAAGTTAAAAGGTCCAGGCATTGGGATGTCTAAATCCAAGTTATCTTTCTTTGTTATAGTTGCGACCTAAGGTAGTTTAGCAAAATCCTACAGAACCCTACAAGACCTTTTTTGGTCAGATACTTCTACATGTGTCCAAGTACTGAATGAATGTTACTACTATTATTTATTTGAACTCTGGTAGCTCCTAAAGTCCCCAACTAAGGGTTGGGGCTTCATAGTGCCAGGCATCATACAGTCATAGGATAGAAGACGGCCCCTGCCTCGAAGAGTTTAGATTAATTTTGTACATCACTTAGGATCATATAGCATCTAGGGATGTCCTTGAATTGAGTCTCCAATGAATTCAGAACATGGCATCTCTTAAGATACATAATGATGATTCTCACTTACAGTAACATCCTTGGTTCTCTTTCACATTTTCTCATAATAGGCTTTTTCCTCCACAGTATTCTGACTCCTTATTAAGTACTTTGTATATAATTTCCCTAAAGACCAATTCATTATTACATCTGTATTTGGCATTCCCTTTACATTGGTTTGCATAGTGAAGTTGTAGGACTTTAAGTAAAATGGAAATGGGAATTCACCATCTTCTGTTTCTGTGTTCAGTCTAAGGTAAAGCCACATATTTTTCTCCCTTCAAATTTTTTTCAGTTAGCCAGTTCTATATGTGGAATAGTAACTATATTGACTTTTAAAGATCTATATAGACACAAATGAATTTTGTTTATTCTAGCTGTTTTTTGTGGATGAATATGGCCCTGTTATTACAGTGTCTGAGAGTCTACCAAGTATTTACAAATGGACATAACAATTGATCTCTCTGTCTTTACTTCAGCCTTGCCATTGTGTAAGAAAAAATAGCTTGCTAAGTTTAGAACGTTTTTCTTATTTGTGTGTGTGTGCGTGCGTGCATCTATCATGACATATTTTGGAGGAAAAGCTAATTTGAAGAAATAAGGTTTGCATTAAGTTCAAGAAATGGTGTGGTCTTATTTCTTATGGGAGTGAGTTCCACATTCTAGATCTAGTTTCTGTGAAAGTTCTGACTCCTGTGCTCATGTGCCTCCCTCTAGAGGTCAACAGGTACATTGCTTCCCTCTAGAGGTCGACAGGTACATTGCTCCAGTGGAATGTAGCTGGTTTTGGAGTTCAGGGTCACAGGTGCAGAGATAACCTCATAGGTAGCTAGAGCCAGTCTCATGGAGGGCCTTGAATATAACAGTACAAATACTTTAAACTGGACTATCTGTTCAGCAGGGAGCCAGTACAAAGAGCAGAGCACTGGGGTGAACAGTGCATGGCAACTGTGTAAATATCAAGCAGCCATAATACTGTATTTTGTGTCAGTTGCAGCTTTTGGGGGGTGAGGGTGTAGTTTCATTTTAGATACTCAAGCCTTGAAGTCACAAGTGTGAGGATTATTGTGACCCTTTCTGATAGCTAGGGTTGAAATATTCTGGCAATTCACAGTTGGATGTGCTTTTTTGTTATTGTTGTCATGACTGTTGGGAATCTAATAGCTCTGAGAACTCCCATAGGACCTCCACGTTAGGACTGATTCAGTAATGTAAGGCAGGTGGTCTGGATAATGGGAGTGTTATTTGAAGCACTTCCTTGTTCCTACCAGCATCTTCTTAGTTTTCCTAGGTTCAGCGTGAGCCCAGACCTCTCCATGCAGTGCAGATTTCACCGAAGCATTGATAAAGTTGGGAGATGGTGCTAATTTATATTTGACGCAAAGGAGATATGGAGATGAGTACCATGCAACGTTTCCTCACATTCTTCCAATGGCTTTGTATAGAAGTTAAATAATATAGGGGACAGGAGTGAGCCTTGAAGAACTCCTCAAGTGAGGGATTCAGGGGTGAAGGAACAATTGTATGTGTGACATTCCCAATTCACTTAATTGTCCCAGATAATGGAAGAGAGAAGTTTAACTCTGAAATGTAGATCATGCTTTTCCCCATATTGGTGACAGGGTGACCTTGACATTATTTTCCTCTTTCTTATCTCATTTGTTTTCCATAACAATCCATTTAGTCCTTTCACTCCTGCTAGACCCATGTCTATGACCAGGCAGTTTCAGTAACTTGGAGTGACTCTCTACTGAGTTGGAGCTCTTAATTATGGTGCATAAAAATAATGCTGGAAGCCAAAGAGTTCTTAACCATGCTCTGTAATTCCTTTCTCCAGAGCTGTGTGTCTTCTACTGGCTCTCTTCACTGTTATAGAGCTCAGAATATTTTTGCTCTGCATAAATTATAGTTTGGACTTTGGATATATAATAAATGCATTAATGTGCATTCTGCACATCTGCCTAGACAACAAACTATTGGAATGAGCAGTCAGTCCATAGGCCTCCCCATCCCACCCTGAAACAAGGTGTGTTCACCTGCAGCCCCCAGTGACAAAAATTCTAGGGAAGTGCACAGTCACAAATTCCATTTGTTGTAAAAGAAATGGCAAACGTCTCTTTAAGGGCTTTGTCTACATGGTGCAGTGATGCACAATGAGGTGTGAATTCTGAAGCGCACCAAAATGCTACTCACTAACTGGCCTATGTAAACTCTGTTGGCATGCAGTAACAGTTCCTTAGTGCACATTATAACAGTCTGGTTCAACAGTACTATGTTTATGCCCATTAGGGAACTTATAGTGCGCATCAGCCAGGTCTACACAGGCAAATTAATGTGCAAGATATTCATGCACTTTAGAATTCACACCCCACTGGTGCACATTATCATAACATGTAGACAAACCCTGAGTCTGTGAAGCAGAAATAAATTTAAAATGTAAGTTTCATGTGTCAAATTATACTTATTTGTGCTGCTGTCAATATTATTGTGGTAGTACAGATTTTCCAGATACATCACAAAAAAATAAAAAGTCAAGGTCTCAGCCCCTGTAAATTAGCTATAAACCATTACTGATAATATATGATGTGGAAATGGGGGGAGGAGTGTGGAGTAAAGGGGCACAGCAGAAAACAAGGGGAAAGGAAATCTGGTTTTGGAGCATTATTTATAAGGATTCTGATTACTTTTACTTTTGGTTCTTTTTCACTTTGATGTTGTTAGAGGATCAGAGAAATAGCAATTAAAACACCGTATGGAAAAGTCTCACAGAATTTAATAGAGACAAAACAAATAGGGTTCGATAACAAGTTCTCCAAAAACCTATATGAGAATGCTTATTCCTTCTGTGGAATGTAAAAACATTGATATAAATCTAAAGAAAGTTGATTTCCTTAGGTTCTGTAGGATTTTACTTAAGAAGCCAAGACTTGAAAAAACTTGTTTTGAATCGATAGATCGATGTTATAGAAAGATTTGCACAGCTGCTGGGTACCTTATGGTCCCACTGAGTTGCCAGATGAGAATGCTCAGCTGCTCTGAAATTCAGGCCTTAGAGACAGAGCTGCTGTTTGTTTGATGCTGTTTTTGTGTTAGAATATATGTTGCAACTGATAGTCCTGTATATCACTCCTAATTGTTCTTTGCTTCCCTTTGGATTTTGTGACTGTACAGTAAGAAGAACACTAAAGAGTGGACTGACACCAGAAGAAGCCAAAGCACTGGGCCTCATCAGCACCTCTGAGATGCAGGTGTGAAATCCGCAAAGGTGGCTACAAGCAAAACCATCATGGGTGATACACGGGCTGACAACCATTCAGTGTGGCATTGTTCTACCAGCCTCATCTGCTGCTCCTGACATCCCGTCCTCTGTTAGTTTAATTTTGATAAGATATATAACAGAACAAACAAAAAGGGCTAAAGAAGGGTGTGTCACAGCTCAGCACTAAAACCTGACAGATACAAAAAGGAGTGTTTGAGTATTTCTAGATGAAAGCTTATAGCTTGTTCTCTCATGATGCATTGATGTTGGTATTAGGGGACTCTCCAGAGTATTCTTTTATTGTGTGAGCTATGTTTACGTTGGCTTTTCTTGTGGCCTGTTTTAGTCATTGTAAAGCATGGCATTTTGTCAGTGCAAGGAACAGTCCTTAAAGAGGCAAAATCACATCTGTTACAGTTACTGTGATCTTCCTAAGATTGTTTTATTGGACAGACATACACAAATCTGTACAACCCTATTTTTATCTCACCACCAAAGAATGTAAAAATGTATGTGTACTTATGTATATGTACAGTATAGATGTGTGTGTATGTACAACATACACATATAGTCCTGGGGTGAAATCTTGGCCCTACTGAAGTCAAAGGGCCAAAGATTTCACTCCTGGGGCCTTAAAATTCCACCTGACCTTCAGGAAAGAAGTGTCTTTTTACAGGAACTCAATGTTACTCAATGGAATTCACCCTGCAGGGCAGGAAATACCCTGCAGTGCAGGTGGAATGTTTAGGATTCTGAACTGCATGTGTGTGTATGCATGTACACTGTACCTAATATTGTGCACACACAGATAGCACAGAATACCTCTTACTGCTGAACTCTAGGTATACTGAGTCTTTCTACAATTTCAGAAATTTATGCCAACAATTTACATGCTAGATAAAGAGGTTCTGCTGCCAAGATCAAGAAGTTTGGTTCACCTGCCTGAGCCCTTCATGCTGCTTTTCTCTGTTGTGATGTAGCTTAGCGGTGATTTAGCTTCAAACTGATTGAACTGAACATGAAATGGCCCTGCTAAAATGCCTCTACATTTTGTCTTTTTTCATCAATAAAATAAATAGCGAGGAAACCACAGTGAACATTCCTCTTCCCACATAAGGAATTTGCTGTTTCCTCGTTCATCCTTATCTCACTGTTTATAATTGACTTCTATAAACATCTTCAGTATATGTCTGAGGTAAGTGCATGTTCTATTCTGGTCTATCCCCACATAAACGATCACACTCCATTGTCCAAACCAGACAGAATTTTAGAATATACTTTAATCAGCTCGACTTGCCTTTAAGTGTGGTACATCCACCTCAGTGAATTTGAACTGAACCTGTTTATACCCGGTTTTTGCCACTGCCAAAGCATTTTCATGGGAACTGCAGTTTAGTAACAACAACAAAAGGGAACATTTTGCACCAAAGCATATCTAGATGGAATGGTACTGAAGAATGCGGAATTAGCGCTTTCTGTGACCGTGGGCTGGGACTAAAGGTGTATTGACTCCTGCATTCTGTTCCACTTTGAGGACAGGAAGTGCTAAGGATAAGGCACCAAACAGGCAAAATTTCAACTATATATGAGACTGTGTTGAACACAGCATCCAAGTAATCTGAGAGCCAATCAACAAGCAATACTGATATAAATGACCTAGTAGAATCAAACTAAATGGAATATGTTGTGAAAACTCCCATCTGTGCAATTCTCTCCCTCAGCTGTTGGATTTCAGTCCTTATTGACAGTTGCCGGGAACCTTAACCCATCCAGTTCATGGGTAAATATATGTCCCTGCTCTGAGTCCCGGTTGTTACAGTATGGCATTGGGTTTACAGACATTGGTGAACATGTTTTCCTGCTATTTGGCTGTTAGTTTAGTTTAACAAGTGGATTTTGCAAGCAGACAGAAGCCATTCATTGGTTAGCTAGTAAATCATAGAGTAAAGAATGAGTTGAAAGTTGTAAAGAGGAAAGGACTGGTCAGAAAACTGAAGGAAATAGAATTTATTTAATCACATTCTTTCATTTTAAAAGAAATGATATGTTGCCATCAGGGTTTTGGAAAGGATCTCTGCATGATACAACACTTGGCCTTTCAGTATGTTTTCTTATCTTTCCGCTCAAGGTTGCATAAAACACATAGATGGATGTACTGGGGGTTTGTGGAGGTCAGTGAGGTCTGAGTGAGCAGTTTGGATTGGAATTCATGTCCTAGTTAAAAACAGATCTGAATCTGAGTCCTGCTCTGGTCAGATGCTGAAGGCCTTCTTCAAGGTGCTCAACTCCCATTCCTGGTGCTTGACACTTAGCAGGATTGAACTTTAAATTCCCTGCGTACTGTGCTGTATATGCAGCCTGAACAATGCGAATCTCCACTTTTAGTTAATATGGGAGGAATGCTGAAAGAGTAGATGGTGATTTGCCAGCGTAGTAATAGGAAGCAATTCTTGTGTTCGGGGACTGCATTTTAGTGGCATTTCCCTAGTGTCATTAAAGTTAAATGTCTCTCAGCTTGCATGTTCAAAATCCTTTGGATCCCCCTCATTTAACAGGGATTTAGAAATTAACAACAAAAATGTGAGTCAGGATTAATATTTGCTTAGGATGGGTGGTTGTTGCTTTTACAACTCAAGAAAGAGATCTTGGAGTCATGGTGGATAGTTCTCTGAAAACATTCACTTGGTGTGCAGCGGCAGTCAAAAAATCAAACAGAATGTTGGGACTCATTAAGAAAGGGATAAATAATAAGACAGAAAATGTCACATTACCTCTATATAAATCCATGATACGCCCACATCTTGAATACTGCGTGCAGATGTGGTCGCCCCATCTCAAAAAAGATATATTGGAATTGGAAAAGATTCAGAAAAGGGCAACAAAAATTATTGAGGTATGGAACAGCTTCCATATGAGGAGAGATAATAAGACTTGGACTTTTCAGCTTGGAAAAGAGATGACTAAGGGTGGACATGATAGAGGTCTACAAAATCATGACTGGCATGGAGAAAGTAAATAGGGGAGTGTTATTTACTCCTTCTCATAACACAAGAACTAGAGATCACCAAATGAAATTAATAGGCAGCAGGTTTAAAACAAACAAAAGGAAGTGTTTTTACACACAACACACAATCAGTCTGTGGAACTCCTTGCCAGAGGATGTTCTGAAGACCAAGACTATAACAGGGTTAAAAAAAAGAGCTAGATAAGTTCATAGAGGATCGGTCCATCAATGGCTATTAGCCAGTATGGTGTCCCTAGCCTCTGTTTGCCAGAAGCTGGGAATGGGTGACAGGATGGATCACTTGATGATTACCTGTTCTGTTCATTCCCTCTGGGGCACCTGGCATTGGCCACTGTTGGTAAACAGGATCCTGAGCTAGATGGACCTTTGGTCTGACCCAGTATGGCCATTCTTATGTTCTTACAATAGATTGTTTTAAATCTGATTAGGAAGGGTAAAAATAGTAGTTTACCAACTTCACATCTCCTGTTTCTTCTGCGCCCCCAAACATACATACATTCCTATAATTCAAGAACAGCTTTGATTTGGAAGCCCATATTTAGCAAGTTCTTAGTCTATAATGTGGAGTTATTTTTTCTTTGTTTGCTATTTTTTAATTGTAAACTGTTTTAAAAAGTGGCTAGAAAGACTTGACAAGCAGCACACAAGGGCCAGTTCCTGCTCTCTCTCGTGAACATGCAGTTCCTTGTTGTCTTCAAGCGGAATCGTGTATGCATATGTGAGAATAGAACTTGGCCCTGTATAAAGTTCAGATTGCTCTGGATTTCCAGCATCTGGATGCAGGAAAAACTGCAAGGTCTGTGAATGCTGAAGTTTCTCTGGTTAGGTACTTAAGAGCTCTGAAGGAAGGAAAAAAGGAAAAAAGAAAAAAAATTTAAAACACCCTATGCTGTTTTCCTAATGCTGAGACGAAATGATGCTTGATTAGGGAACACTATTGAAACTTATTTGTAAACACTTGATAATACAAGGGCCTATTTTGTGTTTGTCTTTATTTTTTGCGACAAATGGTTGAATTGCATTTTAGTTGCAATGTAAAGAGAAAGCAGTTTAATAGTTAAAGAGCAAGTCATTCAAAGGAGTTTGAGGGGGTTTATAATTCTATGTTCATGCAAAAAAATTAAACGTATTCTGTACTGTTCTAATTTGTTGATTTCACGTTGAGTGGCAAACAGGTACATAATGTTTAACCATTATCGAATCATTCATCACGTCAAACAGATATGAAATCTGCAGGCTTCTTTGAAAGAAAAGGATGGTTGATAGCAATGGGTGTATTTCTCCTTTTAAAGACTGTCTTGGGGCACAGTGTGTGTGTGTGAAAGAGAGAGAGAGAGAGAGCTGAGAATTGTAAAAAAAAAAATTGTAAAGTAGAAAAGGACATGTTTCTTAGACGAAGGACAAATACTGTAAAATTGTGTAAATGTCACTAATGTTTTTTCGTGTGGTGTGTAGCATAGTGTAAAATAGGCTTTTCAGCAGTGTTATTCTGTGAATTGTAATTTAAAAACAAGCCATGCATGGTCAAAGATATTATCTACAGGTCCTTTTTCATTCGTTTGTTTTTCTCATTTTAGGTAAAGATGTTTTGTTACGTGTTAAATTTAATTGTCCATGAAACTGCTTTTGTTTCTGAGTTTTACTTCATAAATAACTTGAATTACTGTTTAAGAATTTACTACACACAAGCACTCCTTCATTTGTATCCATCCTTAGGAAGCTTTGTCACTACAATGAGTATAACACAGGGGGATTTTCCTTTTTAACACACCCCTATTTTGCCTCTCCTCCTCCACTCCATCCCTTCCTCACATTCTAGAAAATGCAGTCTCTCTTTTTTTCCATGCCATGCAGGGTCAACATGAGAAACTGACCTCAGACCTGTGTCCAAAATTTCTTGATATAAGTAGTAATAAAGCTCACCTCTACAGCAGTATGTAAACACATCTTGCAATAAAGCTTTCTAAAGCACTGTGTTGGTTGCTGATTTTGTTGACGTATCCAACTGGGACCTTGGTTGGCTATATTTTTAAATTTTGTGTTCTTTATGCAGCCATGAAGCCACTACACAAGCAACAAAATGCCATTGTTAAACCACCTGAGTGGCCTGGCAATGAAAAGCTAACCTTAAAGTTTTATCTCTGCTTTCACAGATTGAACTGAATGTACAATCCTGGGTGAAGTAAATGTGTGTGTGTCTGTCTGTCAGTCCGTCCGTCCAGTTCTCAAGGATTATAGTAAGCTAATACTGAAATCCCCACCAAACATGATGGGATGCTGCTTTCTCCCATTAACTGGCAGTCAGTGCTTACTTTGTAATGAAAGAGGTGCCAGGGCTCAAGCAATTTTTTTACTTTCATGACTGATGTGTTGAGCTGAGAGGTCCCAGGGCTATAAACTGTCAAGCCCAGAGGTGCTGAGGCACAGCCCTGGCAAGCCCTGGCACAGATTAAGCACTACTGGCAGTTGATGCATTTTTGATTTTTGTCTTTAAAGCAGTCCATGCAGCAAGAGGCTTGTACAAAGAACCCATCATTTATAAATGCAGATCTCTGACTCTCCTGCACTCAGGTGAGTATTCCGATTGATGCTGCACAGTGAGACGGAATTCCTGAAACTCTTGATTACAGAGCCATAAAAATGGATATTGGGAGAATAAAATGGAAACATGCCTCTTAACTCAATTGAAATGTGTTTCATGCATCACCTGGGTACCTAAACTCTGGGCAACAACTGCGTGTGCCATGGGGGACAGGGCCGGCTCCAAGTTTTTTGCTGCCCCAAGCAAAAAATTTTCCCACACTCCCTGGCCCTGCCCCATCCCAACCCCTTCCCCAAATCCCTGGGCCCACCTTCTCCCCCAGGCATGCTGCATTTCCCCTCCTACCTCTCCCTCCCAGGCAAGCCTGAGAGGGAGGGGGGAGAAGCGGAGCGGTGGCGCTCTTGGGGGAGAAGGCAGAGGTGAGCTGGAGGGAGCGGTTCCTCTGCCCCCCCCCCCCGGGTTACTTCCTGCGGCCCTCCCTGCACCCCCACCACCACAGCTCATCTCCACTCCCCCTGCTCCCCTGAGCGCACTGCCACTCTGCTTCTCCCCCCTCCCTCCCAGGCTTGCTGTGCTAATCAGATGTTTTGCGGCAAGCCTGGGAGGGAGGGGGGAGAAGCAGAGTGGCAGTGCGCTCGGGGGAGCAGGCAGCAGTGTAGCAGAGGTAAGCGGGGGGGAGCGGTTCCTCTGCCCCCCCCAGGGTTACTTCCTGTGACCCTCCCTGCTCTCCCCACTGCTGCAGCTCACCTCTGCTGCCGCCGCTTGGAAAGTGCTGCCCTAAGTACATGCTTGGAGTGCTGTTGCCTGGAGCCGGCCCTGGGGCCAGTGTCACCACAGCTCCCCCCATTCATGGTGTGTTTCCATCTGTCTGAATTAGAGTAACAGGGCTGTTTGGAGGGACATCATAGAAAAGTGATAACTATTGTACTCTACTAAATAAGAACAGTCTTATGAAGAACTTTGATTTCCAGTGCAATTGGTAAAAAGTGTAATAAGCTGCCCAAATATATTTATCTTTTTATGTTACATGTACAGTCAGGTAAGGTTAGGTTACAGAGTTCAAAGACCATTAAATGCTTTTGTGGCAGCACCCTAGATGCTTAGCTGTGTTGACAAAGAGTTTAGCAGATGATTTCACATATCACCTTGAACCCCTAGAGCGATAGAAACAGTTGTAAGTTATCATCTATGTAACGCTTCCTATGGAAAACAGTGACTTGCTTCTTCCTAGATCTTCTTTTCCAATAATTTCATATAAAAGATGCCCCATGGGATCTATATGTATCTCTTGAAGAGCTGCTTAGCATTCCAGTTGCGCTGTTGTAAAGTCTAGAGGATAAAAGGCTACTAGCCAGAAATGTGGTAATGCTTTTTAAAATAAATATATAAAACAAGTTTATTGGCCAGACACTTTTCTCTTCTATCACAATATATCCATTAGTAATCCTAAATTCCAGATGTGCAGTGACAACACATGCATGGATTTTTCAGACTCAGTACTCAGAACTCATTTTTTGTCACAGGGAAGCCTCTGGACTCCAGTCAGAGAACAAATATGTCTGCAGCTTATCCACTGCATAGCTGCATGCATAGTTTGTAACCCAGGAGTAATTGATTATTTTTTGTCAAGGTCCAAATTTCTTGGTCAAGGTATAGTCCAAGGTCCTGACTCCAGAGAAAATAATAAAAAATAACAACGAGAATAATACGTAAATAAAAAGATTTAATGGTCCATTCAAAAGCATCTGGTGATCTGGATTTGGCCTAGGGACTGTCTTTGACTACATCTATTGTAGCCCTTGCATAATAGTTTCACCCTGAAAACACACAGATTAAATTGAGAAAAGACCTTTTTCCTTTTTGTAACATCTCCACATTTTCTGATGGGAATGTAGTTTGGAAAAGAAGAAGGCTCCTTTCTATTCAGAAATCTTTACCTCCAGTGAATTTCAATAACTGCTGTTTTGTATTATACCACAATCTGATGAGACAAACCTCTGCTGGGAAATCCTGAATGGAAAGCGTCTACTTTGGATGCCATGCTGTTGAGGACCCCCCAATCCCAGGTTTTCCTGAATTGCTTTGGAATAGGAGCATGGTCTACCTGTAGAAGGGTATGATGTGTTTTGAGGCCACTCCACTTCTAACATTCGGATGGAATCCTTTTCCTTTCTGCCACCTAGCTCTCTCTCCATTCCACTGGGTTCTCCCCTTGCCGCCATTGCTGAGATGGGATCTTCTGCTTTATTTTTGGGTGACTCACACTTTGAGACACCTTGATTTTCAGAGGAGGGATGCCAGCACTTCTGACTATCTGGCCCCCATAGATGTGTCCCGTTGGACACCTAAAAACACCAAACCCTTAGACAATGGCCTAAATTTTTTAAAGTCTCACCACATCTGATACCACAGGTAACCAGCATCACCTCAGGTACATATTACAAGTCTATATGAAGGCCACATGGTGAAAGCTCAGATCTATGTGATGTCAAATGCCACATCCAAAAATGACAACAGAGTGAAAATTATCTTTTTAAATAAAGTGATGAAACATTCCAACTCCTGAATGAGAACTCAAAAACTGGGTCTCCCTGCCCAACCCTCCCTTCTGTGTGTAAAGGGAGGCTTAAATAACCTTGGCAATATCTAGCAAAGGAAAGGGATTGTTAAAATGAGGCCTTGTATATCTTTTTAACAACCTTTTTCCCCACATAAAATTGTGGAAAATTATTGACCTCATAGCACAGTCAAAAAAGTTATTCTTGCTAAATGCCAAGATATTATATCAACATTTGACTAGAAATTAGACTATCCTCACATAGGGTTTCAAATCTGTTTGGCTGGAACATTTCACAAGTATTCTATATTAATTACAAGGAACAATGAGGTTATTCAAGATAACAAATAAAAATCTAAAGAAAAAAAGCATTGACCATAATGCTCTAAATATATTTAGCTGTGTTCATAGTGATAAGAGAAAGACAGCAAATATCACACAATGGTCACTAGAGCCACATTCGAAAAGACCTATTGCGATGGGCAACAGCATCAATGGAAAGACTCCCACTGACTTCATTGGGTGTTGGATCAGGCCACAAAAGATAACTTCTGTTACTGGCTATTAGCAAATGAACTTGATGATGGTTTTGGAGTATTTCTCTGACAAAGTCATATCATTCCAGCAGTTTTTAAACCCCATTGATTTCATTGTGGGAACTCTCCTTAAAAAAATGGATGGCCCGAAAGCCAACTTTGAAACCTTATTCCCAAAACAAATTATGTTAAAAACAAGTTCAGTTTGAAAATGTCCCAAAATAATATTTTATTTGTACAAACATTCTACACCTTTTAAGAAACCCAAACATAATGTATCTGAAAAAGAAACACTTTAGGGAATGCCTTTGCCATATGATCTTCCATAACATACTACCATCCCAGCCAGACTTAGATAACCCAGAGAGCCTTAACTTTGTCCTTTTGTTTTGTTCTGTGATGGAAATATGCTGTTGAGAGCATACAATTAATGTATATAGCCATTGTTGTTATTTTATTGTTACTATTTATTATTTATTAACATTCAACAAAAATTTCCAAAGGAAATTCTACGGTGCATTAAGTTTTGTGCTATAATTTCACATTATATGATGTACTCATAGAGAATATGCTTAGAAATGGAATTGGGATGGTTGGTTGGTTTGGTGGTAAGGAACGTTTGATTACGTGGTGATGTAGGTTTATATAAGTGTAGGTAGATGCTGAAAGTTTGTATTTTTCACTATCCTGCATAGCTATTAATGTAATTTATTTATGATGAGTGTTTATTAGTGTTACAATACACTGGACATAGATCCCTTCAATAGGCAAGTGGATCTTATCTCCTAGTAATCTGTTATTTTGACCTATATGTATAATGTTGCCAATTGAAAGGGCAAAGCTATAGTTATGTAGATAGTGTAAATCAGGTGAAATTATGAGTGAAGGAGGACTATATGGCCACCAGAAAGGGGTGCGATTCATGAACTGTTTCCTGCCTTAAAGTTTTTACATTCTAAAAGATATAAAACAAATGAGTGTGTGGAGATGGGGATATTACACACAAGGAATCTGGTGAAGAATTGGCACAGCTTTGTAAGTTACAAGTATTGTTTTAGCAGCAGAGAATCCTGTGGCACCTTATAGACTAACAGACGTTTTGGAGCGTGAGCTTTCGTGGGTGAATACCCACTTCGTCAGACGCAGGTAGTGGAAATTTCCAGGGGCAGGTATATATATGCTAGCAAGCAAGCTAGAGATAACGAGGTTAGTTCAGTCAGGGAGGGTGAGGCCCTGTTCTAGCAGTAGAGGTGTGAAAACCAAGGGAGGAGAAACTGGTTCTGTAATTGGCAAGCCATTCACAGTCTTTGTTGAGTCCAGAGCTGATAGTGTCAAATTTGCAAATGAACTGAAGCTCAGCAGTTTCTCTTTGAAGTCTGGTCCTGAAGTTTTTTTGCTGCAGGATAGCCACCTTAAGGTCTGCTATAGTGTGGCCAGGGAGGTTGAAGTGCTCTCCTACAGGTTTTTGTATATTGCCATTCATGATATCTGATATAAGTATTGTTTTGTTGTTTGTTTTGTTTTCACTTGTTTAACTTGGGGATAGAGGTAGGTTGAGAAGGAAGGCCAGAAATGGGGAGGAAAGGGAAGAGGGACATTCGCGGCTCACCACATGACTAGCCATGCTTAGCATGCTGGGGTTTGTAGGTGTCTTGGCAGAGTTGAACCTTAAGGAAGGAGTCGAAAGAGAATATAAGCAAGAAGCTTTTCAGATTTGATCAGCGTTTTTCCCAGGCAGCCTGGAGAAGGCATTTTGGTGTTAAAGGGAGGAGTTGACTGTTGGGCAGTACAGGCTGGGATTGGTGGGTGAATGAAGGCAGGGGCTGGAGCTGTTTGTCCAGCTGTCCTGAATAGGACTCTCCTGGCTCCTGTTTATCCTGCTGCTGACTTCTTTATTCCAGCAGAAGCAGGTGCAGAAATGATTGCTGGACGGTTGCTAAGTGACTTGTTCCTCCCTGTCCCTCCCATTCCTGGAGCAGCAAACATGATACCTCTTTGGGGCCCCCTCAAGCTGCAGCCTCAGTGCACCATTTGATACTCTGCCTTGAGTTTAAGGCCATTAACATGCTGTTGCAGTGGTGTGGGGGGAACCACAAGGGGCCAAAACAAGGTGGAAATGATCAGAAAGAGTGCCAGTATGGCAAATGGCCTCAAAGCATGGCAATCTGAGTAATGCATAAGGTGGCCTGTGATCTCAAGAGGCCACACAGCCAGCCATATTATACAGGAGGGTGGCTACACTCTACTTCATTTTCTTTAGGGGTCCTCAGCTGTAGCCGTCGCAATCCTCAGTTGGGCCAATTTTACATGTCTTTTCCATACGGATTCACTAAATCTGCAGTGATTGACCTGGAAAATACAGCAGGATAGCACATTTGGCTACTGAATTCATACGTTAATGTAATGCATTGGCCCTGTCAGAGAGTTAATTGAGCCCCTTGGAGGAACTCTCAGAAATGTCACAGACAAAAAACTTGGGGTTAAGATTTGGGATTATTTTCGCATTTGTAAATCTCTCCTTGTCCCAACTGATTAAAATATTCTTCTTTAATACACTTTTGAGACCAACGAGTAAGTCTAAACTGCCCAGCTGATACGGGGAACAGGAAAGATGGGAATTAATTAATTAGATAGTATCCACTTTCCAGACTGTTTAGCAGCTTGATTTTTCTCTCGGAAATGCAAAAGGGAATAGTTTTTTGGGAGAAAGCTGACTTATTTCAATGCCGAACATCAGATGATTGCCTTTTTCACTTGTCTACTGCCAGCATAGCAATCACAATTTACAAAATAAAAAATAAAAAAATGCTCTAAAAAACAGCCTAGTGAGAAAGACAAGCTATTTAAAACTGCAGAAGGCATTGATAGTGTTAGCTATATTAGAATACATAGAATCCATCACAAAACAAACAATCAGGTACTCAAATGCTACAGAGATGAGGACCATATCAGTACTCAAAGTGAGAAGAGTTGTGAGCTTCTTAAAATAATTCTGCTGCCAAAAAAATGCTAGAGTGCAAAAGAAATGCAACAGAACAGGTCTCTATAACTCTTTCTTACAATAGTGTCATCTCTAAGTCTTGGTGTATAGTTTTCTCTTCTACAAGAGGCAGAGAGCAAAGAGAAGAACGCCTGTAAGAGATGTTTCTTTTTAATGGCCGATGGCTAGTGGTTGGCTTATACTCTGAAGCATGAAAGTTTACAACCCTTAAACATTTTCTCCTATGCTGTGTAATTGTGGAGGTTCTTGTTATGCATATAAGTGTCTAAATATTTTTGAATAGGCCTAAGCTGTTGGCAGCAGTAATGTCTTGTGGCAATGAATTCCACTGGTTCATTGTGTAAAAAAGTATTTTCACTTATCCTCTCTGTCATATCTAAGTGCTTGACCCTTAATTAAGACTCCAAATCTTTAATTAGAACTGAACCTGAAGTAGTAGTCATATTCTAACAGTTACCACCAACAGTATCTGAGGTACCTGAGTTTTCATCTGGATTTAGACCAGGAAATAGCTGCAGGGTCTGAAGGCCCATTGTGTTGAAAATGTTGATTTTCTAACAGTGAACCCTGTAGTGAGGAAAATATTCAAAACACCACGTTTTAAACTAAAATCACCATATGTCGTCACATCTTTTTGTAGCCTGTTTTATCAAAGTGTCCTCACTTCTTGCAGTCTCATTGAAAATTTTTGCAGGGTGTTTAAATCATAGAAGATTAAGGTTGGAAGGGACCTGAGAAGGTCATCTAGTCCAAACCCCTGCTCAAAGCAGGACAAATCACCAGACAGATTTTTACCCCAGTTCCCTAAATGGCCCCCGTAAGGATTGAACTCTCAACCCTGAGTTTAGCAGGCCAATGCTCAAACCACTGAGCTATCCCGTGAGACTAGACGGTTATAATTTTGAAAGGTTAGAGAATTTTGGGAAGTACAACTAGTTGAAGGGTATTGGAATATAGACCTGTTTCTAGACTGTGAGTCATCAGAACACTAAAGAACTTCTGGAATTCTGATTTTTTTTATAAGCTTTACTTTTGTGAAAATGGAAAAGAACAAACCTAGGATTTTTCCATCTTGGGAACCAGTTTGGTGATTAGAAGGGGGAAGATATGACAGGCTGGGAAACCACAATCAGAAACATTTCCACATAGCTGGAATATGAGGAGTGAACAATCTGATGTAGATTAAAGTGATACCTATAAAATTACACTGAGAAGTTTTACTTGTTGCCCCTGTAAATACATTCATTTGGATAATTTGGCTCCCAGGAAAACTGTACTTTAAAACTAAGTGCAACTTTGCATGATTGTCTGCATGAGGATTACTTTACTCACACCTAAAATGGGATTAATATTCAGCAGCTGTTTTATTCCAGGAACATTACAAAATAGACTTCTTATCTGAGGATATGAGTGATTTCTTCATTTGGACTGATACAACATGGAGCATTGTAGCCAGTTAATGATTCAGATTGATTTTTAGCAGCCCCGGCACCAGGGCTCCCACCCTTACTCTTGCAAAAAGGGCTGCAGTATCTCTCTCAACTGAAGGAAGATGGAAACAAAGTTGCCTGACACTGCTCTTTTGTCAGTAGTAAAGAGCTGTGTAATTTCTGAAGACACAGAGGGTTAAATTCCTCACTCAGTTCCAACTCTTCAACCCCACTGACTTCAGAATGTGGCCTTACAACCTTATCCCAGGATTCTGACATAAAGTTTTCTTAGGCCATGTCTGCACTTACAAGTTTACAGTGGCACAGCTGTACCGATATAGCTGTGCTGCTGTAAGAGCGCTCATGTAGCCGCGTTATGCTGACGGGACGGAGCTTTCCTGTCAGCATAATCAAACCAGCTCAATGAGTGGTGGTAGCTACGGAGGCAGGAGAGCATCTCCTGTTGACATAGAGCTGGGCACACAAGCACTTATGCCAGCAAAACTTCTGTCGCTCAGGGGTGTGTTTTTTCACAACCTCGAGCGGCGAAAGTTTTGCCAACATAAGTGCTAGTGTAGACATGGCCTTAGACCAGGGGTGGGCAAACTCTTTGGCCCGAGGGCCACATCGGGGAGTAGAAATTGTATAGTGGGCCATGATTGCTCACAAAATTGGGGTTGGGGTGCAGGAGGAGGTGAGGGCTTTGGTTGGGGGTGCGGGCTCTGGGGTGAGGCTGGGGATAAGAGGTTTGAGGTGCAGGAGGGGGTTCCATGCTGGGATTGAGGGGTTTGGAGTGCGGGAGGGGGATCAGGGCTGGGGCGGGGTGTTGGGAGAGGCTCAGGGTGCAGGCTCCGAGTGGCGCTTACCTCAAGCAGCTCCCTTCTGCAGCTCCTACATGTGGAGCGGCTCCTGACCCTGCACCCCAGCTAGAACACCGGAGCGGGGCCATGCCGCGGCTTCCAGGAGCCATGTGATGCAGCCCCCCTGCCTAGCTCCCCAGTGGAGCCGGATGCAGCCCACAGGCCGTAGCTTGTCCACTCTTGCTATAGGGTAACCATTAAGAAAAAAATAACGCAGTACATGGCTGCTTTTAACATTTTTGATCCTTAAGAATAGTTCTGGCAAGATTTCAAACTTTGCAACCTACATTTTCAAAACTTTTGGTTGGGAGTAGAGCGGCTATAAGATGACTGCCTTGTGGTATATGTTTTCAAAGTCTTCACTGATCCTTGGCAGTAATACCACCATCCACAGATTCAGAAAGAACTTTTGGCTGCTGTTTCTGACCATGATAAATTTCATGAATATATTTATGCCCAGAGGGTAATTGAAGTTGAAGTAGGCCATAAGCTTTTGAAGGCCACTTTTTTTAAAAATTAACTTTTGTATCCATTCCCTATGAGTTTGCAAAGTTTGTATATGAGGCTCCAAAAACACTCAATGCCAGTTCAATATAAGCCTGGTAAATAATTGACTTGTTATTGCTGATGTTTTATTTAAAGTTGTCATGCCTAGTATTATTTTCTTTTGATGAATGTGATCAAGGATTTCATGTTTAATTTTATGCCAGTTGTATTTCTATTTACCAGTGAACTGGGATGAAGTGAAGCAAACATTTCAGGCACGTACTGTCTCACAGACACAGGAAGAATTGCTATGTAAGTGGCCTGAAAGGAGATCTGTGGTTACAGATTATGTGACATAGGCAGTAATTGTAGTTTGTCTGAAGGCAACAGAGATATTATTACCTTCTATGATGGATGAAAGCTTTCAAATGGTTTATAAATGATCACCCAAATAAAGCACCTAGTAGAAATATTGGGCCAGATTATAAGATGATGTAAAACAGCACAACTCCACTGAAGTCAATGGAACTATACCAACCAAGAATCTAGCCCCATTATCTTCTGGCCAGATGTAGAGAAGTGGCTAAATTCTGCCTTCTGATACAGGTATGAACTTCCATTTACTTCACTGGAAACTGTGTGTGTGTGAAGGGAGAATTTGATCTGGGGCCTTGAATGGGATATTGCCAGCCCAGCGCAAACCAAATTGTATGAAAGAGTCCCTTGTGTCTGAAGCACCTGGACCATCCATGGTTCAGTGGCAATAAGAGCTGCTCATTTTCAGTACAAAGTTGTGATTACTGAATTCCACTGCATTGCTGTTTGTTGGTTTTTTAAATTAACATCTACGTGTTGGAAAACAATCGGTGACTATCATCTGGCATGAATTAAAATTCTTCTTTATGGCTACTTTAATATCATGGTATGATGGATGATGATTTATTTATAGGAGCACCACCTAGGAGTTGTAATTGTGGATCAAGGCCTCCTTGTCTGAGGTACTATACAGGTGAGTAAAGCAAAAACAATTTCTCCCCCAGGGAGCTCACTAATCTAACTGTACATCTGGATTGTGTCATCAGGCCCAAGTCAAAGACCAGGTAGCTTTAGCCACCCAAGATGTTCTATAATTTTCTAGAAATGAACAACTTGGAGTATCTCATCATTAGAGAGAGAATTTGGATATTACATCATGTAAAAGCAAAATGACTAAGAGATGGGGGACAGTGACTGGACACTTCACTCCAGCCTCAGACCCTGGCAGTATTTTCATTCACCATGGCAGTGGATATGAAAAAAGCAACATGCAAACTTACTAAAAAAGGATTCCTATATACATCACTGTTAACAGATGACAGCTCCACTAGCTCTTGCTATATGCAGACATGTGCATCTCACCTCAGCAACCACTGAGACATCCTATCTCCACAAAGCATGTCTATGATCTGCTGTACTATATGTCGTTTAGGCCATTGAACTCTGGTGCACCAGAAAATTCTGTTTCGCCTTTATATTGTATTGACACAAGTTGTAGATAAATTGATAGAGGTTAAGGCCAGAAGACTCCATTAGATCTCGTCTGACTTCTTCTATATCATAGACCATTAAATTTCACCCAATGACTCCTGTATTGAGCCCAATAACGGTGACTAAAACATAATTTGTGGTTTGGCTATCGCATATTTTGCAGAAAGGCATCCAGTCTTGATTTGTAAGGCATTAGAATCAATTTCACTCATAATTTTCCTCAACTTTGGGAAATTCTCTCCTTTGAAGTACCAAATATATACACACTACTGATTGGGACTATTGTTGGTTGCACATATTAAATGTAATCAAATGATAGTCACTGGTCTTACACAATCACCAACTTCCAGTCCAGTGATTAATTTATTTTGGACCTCATAATGGAGGATAAAAATGGAGTTACCTCATGCTGGATGCAATGACCATTCATGTTAGAAAATTATAGGGAAAAATAGGGACTAATTTACAGTGGTCACCAGTAAAAACATAACGGTTCACATTTGCAAATGATCAGCATGACTGTGGCATTCACTGTACTAACTCGGTGGTAACATTTATTAGGCAAAAAATAAAACTGTAAAGATTTGTGGATCCAAATATATATACTATATAATTGCCCTGATTGCACCCTTTTCAGTTCATTCAACGTAACCATTTTGAGCAAGATTGTATCTTGACTTCCATCCTGTGAGACTCTGTTAAGTATAGATGAAGTGTAAATTAAGATAGAATTTGCCTCTATGGCTCAAAATATGCATGGAAATGAAATCTGCCTTCCAAGGAAAACTTTATTAACGTGGAATTTGGTTTTAATGATCACTATGTGCAGACATAATTCAGCATATGATTAAGATCTTGCATCGCAAAAGCCAGTTTCCCTTTGTGATAATGCATTTACCAGTGCTTGTACCGATCACTACCACGTTGTGTTGATGAACTGTATTTATCAATGATGTATACAACATAACTTCAAATATTTAAGCCTTGGGCTATAAGGATAAAGTTGGAAGTGTTTTCTCTAATGTTTTCAAAGGCAGGAAGGAATTTCACAGCTTTTTGACTGAAGTTGACTGTAAATAAAGAATTTGAAAGCTTGTTGGAGTGCCAGTTACAGCCAATTATAACTTGACTCACTTGTCTTGGCACCAAAATGACATAACAGCTTTTACCCGGTCCTTCTAAATTGGAGATTTTGCTTCTGTGCACAGAACTGATTGAAGGAAGCTTGCTGTTTCATAGATCCCATGTAGAGAATGATCAAAAGGAGGAGGATTGCCTACAATGAAACATGGGACAGAAAATATTAATAAAATATATTGCTAATAATTCTAAGCTAAATACTACTACTAGGAACAATCTACCAGGCACTAAATTTTAGGCAAGGCCCTGAGCCAAAAACTTTAACTCACTCTTTCCCCTAATAACTCTGGATCCTGTTACCTAAGCTCTGTCCTGCACCTCAAGCACCATTCTTCCCCCCCGCCCCCGCAAGTGGTCTTGTTGGCAACAATATCATGGGTATTATTTTATTAGTAGTGTCATGATATTTAGAAGTAGTCTACATAAGGAATAAGAGAATCCATTTTTAAAAGTTTTCTTTACACAGTTCTGAATACTAGAGTTCTCATAAATCCATTAGACAGAGCATTTTAATCTAGCCTATAAAATGTCTCCATTTTGATGGTATCCTCAGGCCAATTTCCGATTTGAGATACCCATAAGCAAAGATTTTATTCTAATTAGGAATATCTGAGAGAGTAAAAGGGTGGCAGGGAACCTTTCTACAGCAGATGACTCTCCACTGTTGTTGCTGCAGCTACAGCCTTTCCTGACAAGGTTCTGTCCTTTCCTTGATTAAGTGAAAATTGGATAAGGCGGCCTCTTGTGACAAACCCCTCGAAAATAGGAGTTTGAATGAGGACCTGCATTTCTCATCTGAACTGCAGTCACTGAGAGCAGCAGGCTCACACACTAGTAGCCAAAATACATTGAGGCTTACTGTGCTTTCCAAAGCCATATAATTAATTATCTAAGTAAACCCAATTTTTCTTCTCCCATCCCTCTTCCCTATGATGTACCCCTTTTTCTTCATACCCCCCTTATTCTTTCCTTACCTTTGCTTGTTGGCAGATGTTATCGGCATGTTTTGCCTTAATCTGGAACAGAAAAATCTGCTTCTTCCAGCACTGATATCAGTGCAGCAGGTGGGAAGCATATAGGAGAACCCAGCCAATTCACACACAAACTTCTCTTGAGAGATTCTGGGGAAAGGAGGAGTGAAATTTATTCAAGTGTCCTGTTGTGCAGTGACCTACCCCTTGAGTATAATATATTTTGAACCAGCCTGTTACTGGGATGATTTCTGTATAAATCAGGGCCACCCAGAGGATTCAGGGAGCCTGGGGTCTTTGGCGGCGGGGGGTTTCCTTGTCAGGAAAGGCTGTAGCTGCGGCAACAACAGTGGAGAGTCATCTGCTGTAGAAAGGTTCCCTGCCACCCTTTTACACTCTCAGATATTCCTAATTAGGATAAAATCTTTGCTTATGGGTCTCTCAAATCAGAAATTGGCCTGAGGGCACCATCAAACTGGAGACATTTTATAGGCTAGATTAAAATGCTCTATCTAAGACCCACCAAAGACCTGGCACTTCAGCGGCAGGTCCCAGGGCAGAAGGACCCCCTGATGTGGGTCTTCAGGTCACTTTGGCAGCGGGTTCTGGATTGGAAGGACCCCGCACCACCAAATTGCCGCCAAAGACCCAGAGTGGAAGAAGCTCCGGGGGCCCGGGCCCTGCGAGAGTTTTCCGGGGCCCTCAAAGGAAGTGAAGGACCCTGCTCCAGGGGCCCTGAAAAACTCTCGTGGGGGCCCCTGTGGGACCCAGGGCCTGGGGCAAATTGCCCCACTTGCCCCCTCGGGCGGCCCTGGTATAAATATATTTATATAGTTTAATGGGAGACTGGAAGGAAAAGCAAACAGAAAGGAAATGGTGGCTCAAGATAAGTTACCCTTCAGCAAATGTTTACAGGACAATGGAAAAGCTAGAGCCTCTGAGGAGTGTGGCTTGACCTCTTGTTGAGCCCACTGGACTGGTTTGATCCAGAAGGGCAAAAGACCAGACACTGACAAAAACAAAGGGAGGAGGAAGTTGTTGGTGAAAACAGATTGAAACCCCGGACCTACTGGGGTGTGTGAAGAAGTTAGGTCTGTCCAGGCTATGAGGGGGATGGCAAGCCTTTCGGTAACATAGACATGCTAGTGTAGACTACTTGTTTTAAAATCCCTTTTCTTGAAATGCTTTTTTCCTACTGGTAAAATAAACTATATTTTGCTTTTTGAGAAGGCTGTCTGGACACTACATATGGCACTTGTCACAGACTCCTGAGGGAAGTACCACAGGTGCTGCACGCAGACTGACTTGCTGGGTAATCATGGCTGTGACACATGTAGGATTGTGCCCCAAGGCCTAGTGAGAGAATCATAGAATTCTGCCTCAGGATAGGTAAAGGCAAGAGGCCTGACACCTACAGTGGTCAGTGAGAGGCCAGAAAAGGTACAGAGGTGCCTCTAGCCCTGCAATTGTGACAATCATAGCTCCTTTCTGTCCATAACAATAAATTAATCTTCCTTCATTTTGACTACAGTGCTTCTGAATCAGCTAGCTTTTTTTAAAAAGAAAACAAAATGGATATAAGAACTGTTACCCCCCCAAAACAGATTTAGGGTAGCCCCAGATTAGCTCACCTATTGCCCCCTCCCAGATTTACCAAAGGTTCTTTCAAAAAAAGTTCACATATTAACCAGTCTGTTTTCCTAAGGTCTGGGTCTCCAAGGTGGCTAAGGAAACACTTGGAGGAAACAGATACGGCCTTCCAATAAATGATTGACACAAGCAGTATTCTTTCCAAAACATGACACCTATTATTGATACAAATAACAATCTAAACATAAATCCCTTATAACAAGTTAAAGCTCTTCAAACCACATTGCCTTATAGTTTGAAATGATACTAAGTGGCTGCTCCCTGCTTACAGTGATCAGTCATTCACAGGTAGCTGACAGCAATGTTTAGATGTTCATTAGGTTTCACATATAAATCCCTCTCACAATCAACACACGTACATACTTCTGAATTAAGTCCCACACACATAGATACTAACATTCCTATGCTATGCTATAACTATAACTAACTATTCCTTTGTCTGACAGATGTATGGAGCCGATGGCACAGTATCTTCTCTGTGCTCGCCTTTTCTTCTCCTTTCTCTTTTCAGGTTTCACAGTAGCAGCTGTGTTAGTCTGTATCCACAAAAAGAACAGGAGTACTTGTGGCACCTTAGAGACTAACCATAAGCAAAGATTTTATAATAAATAAATTTGTTAGTCTCTAAGGTGCCACAAGTACTCCTGCTCTTTTTGTCTTTTCAGCAGCTCTCAACCGGCAGGTCTCTCAACCGTCCTTTCTGCTGTGCCCTTCTTCTCTCTCTGTCTGCTGCTTCACTGGCTTTTATACCCTACTTTGCTAACCATTACCTGTTAATCATCCCATTTGACCATTATTTCTGCTATCTGTCGATCATTGCTTACCACTAATTCTACTATATGACCTTCAGGCTACATTCTATTTACCTCACAGTGTTAAGATCTGTTTATCATCTTTTCCTGCCACTTTGGTTTTTATTGCTATGTGACCTTCAGCTTCCATCTAACAGTGGAATGACTCTTGGGTTTGGTCTACACTACGTGTTTAAACCGATTTTAGCAGTGTTAAACCGATTTAACACTGTACCCATCCACACTACGAGGCCGTTTATATCGATATAAAGGGCTCTTTAAACTGGTTTCTGTACTCCTCCCCGACGAGAGGAGTAGCGCTAAAATCGGTATTACCATATCGGATTAGGGTTAGTGTGGCTGCAAATCGACGGTATTGGCCTCTGGGTAGTATCCCACAGTGCACCACTGTGGCTGCTCTGGAAAGCAATTTGAACTCGAATGCAGTGGCCAGGTATATAGGAAAAGGCCCGCGAACTTTTGAATTGCATTTCCTGTTTGCCCAGCGTGGAGCTCTGATCAGCACGGATGGCAATGCAGTCCCAAATCCAAAAAGAGCTCCAGCATGGGCCGTACGGGAGATATTGGATCTGATCGCTCTATGGGGAGACAAATCTGTTCTATCACAGCTCCGTTACAGAAGATGAAATGCCAAAGCATTTTAAATAAATCTCCAGGCTATGATACAGAGTCCACAGCACAGTGCTGTGTGACAAGCGCAAGAGAAAGCCAAAGAATCAAATGGACGCTCATGGTGGAAGGGAGTGGGGACTGAGGACTCCAGCTATCCCACAGTCCCTGCAGTCTCTGAAAAGTATTTGCATTCTTGGCTGAGCTCCCAATGCCTGTAGTGTCAAACACATTGTCCGGGGTGGTTCAGGGTATATCTCGTCAATTTACGCCCCCTCCCTCCCGTGAAATAAAAGGGAAAAAATCATTTCTTGACTTTTTTCAATGTCACTGTATGTCTACTGCATGCTGCTGGTAGACGCGGTGCCGCGGCACAGAACAGCAGCATCCTCTCCCCTCCCTTCCCCGGTGGGAGACGATACAGTGCAGAAGGACTGGTAGCTGACCTTGTCATCATCCCGTGAGTGCTCTTGGCTGGCCTTAGGTGAGGTTGGCCGGGAGCGCCTGGGTAAAAATAGGAGTGACTCCTGGTTATTTCCAGCAGATGGTACAGAACGGCTGGTAACCGTCTTCATCATAGTAACTGGGAGCTGAGCTCCATCAGCCCCCCCCTTTCATGTCTAAAGAAAAGATTCTGTACTGTCTGGACTATCATACCAGCGGGATGCTGGGCTCCTTTCCCCCCCCCACCGTTTAATGTCCTGCCTGGACTATCATAGCAGCTGGAGGCTGCCTCCCCCTCATTTTCTCTCGCTAAAAGGTCAGTGTTTCTTATTCCTGCATTCTTTATTACTTCATCACACAAATGGGGGGACCCTGCAATGGTAGCCTAGGAGGGTTGGGGGAGGAGGGAAGCAATGGGTGGGGTTGTTGCAGGGACAACCCCTAGAATGGCATGCAGCTCATCATTCTGTAGGAATCTGAACAAAAAGCAGCTGTGCTCTCTGATACATTGTTCTCTAATACACTTTTACCCATATTCTAGGCAGGACTGATCTATTTTAGAACCAGTAAAGAGGATTTGACTCGGAGTCTTCCCAGTTTGCCTTTGCGCCCCGGCCGACTCGCCAGGGGACCCATGATAGCAAGACAGTACAGACGACAAAACCGTCATGTTCTTGCCAATTACACCGGCAGGCAGAAGTACAGAAACGGACTGAAACCGTCTCGCTATCATGCAAAACAAATTGGAATGTGCCGTGTAGCGCTGAGTATCGCTCTGTCCACGGACCAGTATACATACGTACTGTAAAAAAAAAAAAAAAAAAAAAGCTGATGGACTCATGGTTGCGTTGCTATGCGTTTGCCAGGCGAATCCAGGAAAAGGGTGCGAAATATTGTCTTCTGTTGCTTTCCGGAGAAGGAATGATGAAACATTATCCGAACACCCGCGATATGATTTTTTGCCCCATCAGCACTGGCTCTCAACCAAATTATAAGGGGGGGAGACTGCGGAACTATGGATAGCTATGGAATAGCTCCCACACATGCACGCCAGAGTCGATTGCTAGCCTCGGACCATGGACGCACACCGCCGAATTAATATGCTTAATGTGGCCACGTGCACTCGACTTTATACAATCTGTTTTATAAATCCGGTTTATGTAAAATCAGAATAATCCCGTAGTGTAGACGTACCCTTGCTTATTTAAAAAGGAAGCCAAGGATCCAAAATGGAGCCTGGGGAATTTCTTTGGTATCATAACAGTGTAGCTCTGTGGGTGGACAGACTCATCTTGATGATTTATACACCTGGACAGAAGATTTGGTATCTGTCAATATGCATATTTAATATAGAGTCAGGATACATAGAATTCCAACTCCTATCTCTTAAGCAGCTAAAGTTCATAGACAGACTGCGCTAACTCAGTCTATCACCTCTAGTCAGGAACAAAGTTATGCAAGCCAGCATTCAATCACCTGGATTTTTAAGATGATCAGTGGAGACGAAAAAAATCAAAGTGACCATTGACATGCTGGATCTGGAATCAGGAAATTGGGGCACACTTCCAGAGTTTGGAGAACAGGGCACATCAGCAAAAAGAGAGGATAAAATAACGGTATGGAAAAGAGAATCTATTTCATTTACCACAGATACAACATGGGATCTAACAGTACTGTGTGGAAATAGTGATGTAACCACACTGATGTGTATTGAACTCTAGCACATGCAAGATGAAATGGATCCCGTTGACCAAGAATTTGAAAAACAGAAGTCTGGGGGACAAGTTTGACAAGTCAAAGGCCAGAGAGAAGACTTTGTGTCCTGGAAATTAATATATTTTCTTCGTACTACACTGTAGCTAAATGAAGCTTACTTGAGTTTTGCGTAATTCTCCAATTAGCTATGACCTAAAAGCAGATTCTTTTGTTTTAATATAATTTTCTATTCTTTTTCTAACTAAACCTGGTTTCTAATAAGATCACTGAAGTGTTAAGGTTTCTGCTTAGAGGATTTCTTGCAGAGTTCCCCAAAAACAGAAGAGTCTCTCTAGAATGGAGGGGTGTTGAAGCTTCCCCCATCTACTTACTTGTATTGGCTCATACAAGTCACATGACATTATTTCTGTTCCCTGACTGGATGAGTGTAACTTAAAAATCAGGTTCCTAGTGATCATTTAATATTCATTTTCCATTTATGTCTTTGCTTGCAAGCTTAAAATTGACTATCATTTTTGTACAGGGGCAAATTCTTTTAAACAAAATGGCAGCTGTTTGCAGAGTCTCACTGGATATACATAAACAGTGTCCCACTTATTACTAGAATGTCTTAATCAGGTAACCAGGGTCATGGTGGGTTCTCCATCATTGATGATCTTTAAATAAAGATTAGATTTCCCCTCCCCCTAAAAGATATGCTCTGGGAATTATGGGGATGTTCTCTGGCCTGAGTTATACAGGAGGTCAGACTAGATGATCACAATGGTACCTTCTGGCCTTGGAATCTATGTACATGAATCTTTGAATTTGTAAATAAAATTGGGGTACCATTGCCTGTCAAATACCTCTCCCTGACTCCCCCATTACCATTACGTCCACATAAAACAACTAAACAAACAGAAAAATGAGAAGGTTAGTGAAACAGAACTTAAAAGGTACAGTGCCAAAAGTAAAATCCCTGCAAGCTGCGTGGAAACTTTTTAAAGATACCATAATAGAGGCTTAGCTTAAATGTATACCCCAAATTAAGAAACATAGTAAGAGAACCAAAAAAGAGCCACCGTGGTTAAACAACAAAGTAAAAGAAGCAGTGAGAGGCAAAAAGGCATCCTTTAAAATGTGGAAGATAAATCCTAATAAGGAAAATAGAAAAACTCATAAACTCTGGCAAATAAAGTATAAAAATATAATTAGAAAGACCAAAAAATAATTTGAAGAATAACTAGCCAAAGACTCCAAAAGTAATAGCAAAATCCATTTTAAATACATCAGAAGCAGAAAGCCTGCTAACCAACCAGTGGGGCCACTGGACAATCAAGATGCTAAAGGAGCACTAAGACCATTGCAGAGAAACTAAACAAATTCTTTGCATCGGTCTTCGCCGTTGAGGATGTGATGGAGATTCCTAAACCTGAGCCATTCTTTTTGGGTGACAGATCTGAGGAAATGTTCCAAGCTGAGGTGTCATTAGAGGAGATTTTGGAACAAATTGATAAACTAAATAGGAATAAGTCTCCAGGATCTGATGTTATTCCCCCAAGAGTTCTGAAGGAACTCAATGTGAAATTGCAGGACTGCTAACTGTCATCTATAATCCATCATTTAATTCAGCTTCTGTACCCTCAAATATAATAAGTGAATGTACACATCTCAATGAGTAAGAAAGCCTGTATGCCATTCATATAGAGAAAATAAAGAGAAAAGCTTACTATAAAAGAATTCACTTTTGCTCATGCAAGAATTATATGCTGTCTGACTAGGCAGTCAAGTGCTTATTTTGTTATGCCAGTAAACCCATAAAATTCATCCCCTTTATCATTACTAATAATCAGAGAACTAGTAACTTCATTAACAGCTGGACATCATTTAGCAACAGAAAAGGTTCTGATTCTTATTTTTAGGCAAAAGGCACTCGGTACAGTAAATGTTGGATTTATTGACATCTCCACCTGGATCAACAGCAAGAGATCTTGCACTTCTTTTGCCAGAATTAGAACTACGCCTCTCAGAAAAAGGACTTTCCCTCTTGCTCTTACTAGATTCTTTCCAAATTAAAACAGTAGATGGCTGTGGGTGCTGCTGTTGAAGTGTCATTATATCTCAACTCACCAGCTGTCCTCAGGGAAGACGCAGAAAGCCTGCAGTTTCTCCTGTGGATATTCAGAAGAAAACTGTAATGCTGCAAGACTGATGCTAATGTTGGCAGCAAATAGTTACATGTAAGGGGTACGTGGGAGAGAAGAATGTTCATAGAAAGACCTAAACCTCAGTGTGTGTGTATATTTTTGCATTCTATTCTGAGAATAAAGGCTCAGAGTCTGAAGGCTCAGAGTTACAGAGAGCTCTTAGTGAGCCCTGTGTTCCATGAGTGGCATCTAGTGTCACCACAAGGCTCCTTGTATTCAGATGACTCACATGATTGAATGAGTAGCACAGTATCTTTTGGTGATTTATTCTTAGCACAGTACATTTTAAGTGCAACAAAACTAGCATTATTGCAGTGTTAGGGTTATATGAGACCCAAACATTTAAGATAGGTAATTCCAGAAGGTAAGGTTGCTCTGACAACATTCCTTTAGCCACATTGCTGGTCTTAGTTCATTGGCCATGAGAGTGCAGTCCACGCCATCCTCCAGATCATTAATGAAGATATTGAACAAAACTGGCCCCAGGACCTAGTTCACAACTTCTGCTGTTGCCCTCTCTTAAAAGTTTGGGTAGAAAGTGTATGTGTGTTAATATTCACTTTCATTGACCATGCAAATGGCAAAGGAGATTTTCTTGAGACTTTCAAAACAAAAATCACTTTTGACAGAGCTCAATCATGGCTATTTTTCTCACAAAAGGTGAACGTTTCTGAAAGTTATGACCGTGTGAAAACCAACTGTTTTTTAGCTTTAACAATAGGAGGCATTTTCAAATATCTCCAATAGTAAATATGAAAACTTTGTAAAAAGTAAGGGAACTGGTTAGGGGTCACTTAAAGGAAAATAAAGATGTAGGTCAAGGCCAAATTTAGCCACTTTGTAATCAGAGATATTGCCAATAATCCATGAGATGAAAAAAATGTGATTGAGAAGCATGATAATGGTTCTGACAGAGCTCTTCACAAGGTATACTTCTGTATCTGTTATATATAAAGAAGGCCCCAGGACCTCCAGTGAAAAACCACATATGGAATTCATCCACAAAGTACCTGATCCCAAACCCACTGAAGTCAGTGGGAATCTCAATTGAGTTACTTCAACAGTTTTTGATCAGGTTCAAAGTCTGGCGATGTTTTCTCAACCCATTATAGAGACAAAGGCCTCCCACAAATGTCAGATTTGGAACATGCATCTCTAAATTTCAGGGGTGTTTGGAAATGGTATTTAGATTTGGGCTCATCTTTATTTACACATGTACAGCATAATTTGGCCTGCAAAGTCTTTGCTACTAGTGGTGATGTGCAAGAACCCAGTTAGCCTCTCAGAGCCCAATTAGAGGGGGGGAAATTACTTGTAAATGGATTTCATTTAATATGGAAATCACTGACACAATAGCCGTGGAAGCTAACCACACAATTCTTACAGTCAGATTTCAGAATGAAAATTAATTGCAGTTCCCATTTGTTTTAATGGAATCAATATTAGGCTCCTGAGTTTGTAAAACCATGGTACTAGAGAGACTTCAAGTACCTGGTGGCAAAAGGAAGAACCTATTCAGAAAGCATGCCAACAATCAAAAGATTGCGCTGCTGTTAATGAAATAGATGTTCTTGACTTCAATATATGTGCACACTTTCTAGCAACATTTCCAATGATTACCAGGCATTAGGGATGGGAAATGGGTGCATTAGCTAGCCTGCATGTGGGGACAGATTGGCATTAACTTATCTGATGCAGAGTCCTGTTTACTTAAAATTGTGTTAAGGTATTCAAGCACTGCCAATAGCTAATCTTCAACAAAGTGTATATAGTTATCAAAGTATTAGTTGGAAAAAATAAAATACAGGAAAAAGGATAACAGTGTGTGTGTGCATGCTCATACATGTACACTCAAATGCACACACACACACACTCTCTCTCTCTATAATAGCCTTTCTCCAATTGTACATGGTTCACTCACTGCAAGAATGCCTCCTTCTGGGTAGGTGTGGTAGAGAAGCTTTCTTCCTATATGGCATCCCCTGCTGATGGTCATTCCATAGCTGCAGTGGTCTCTCTTTGAGACCCAGAACTCCAGCGAGGTCACTATATAGTCCCTGCATCCAAGGTATCAAAATCTCATCCATCAAAGCTGTTTAGACTGAGCCTTCAAATAGTCCTGCATCGCTTCCTTCTGGTGGGTAGGGGAACCCCAGGCCCTCCCGCTACACTGGGACCAGTCCAGGGACCCTATAACCAGTAGCCAATGTCTATACAGTCCCCTTCCTTGCTTCTGTTTCCCTGAGATTCTTCGTAGCCTGCTGTCTCAGGCTTTCTTTCCCCAAAACTCCTCTGGGGTTGACCTTTCCTCCACAGCTAGGATCCCAGGCCTTATTCAGACCCTATAGGTTTCCTCTGCTCTGTTCCCAGAAAATGACTGCAGATTCTCCCTCTACTACCACAACTTCATTTGTTTATAGTCCTTACCCAGTTTGGCTTCATCTGCAATTAGTATTTATTGATCCCTGGGCCTCCCTTCAGGTCCCTGGGCCTCCCCAACAGGCCTCTTCTGGGCCACCTTATCCTCTGTAGGGCTGGTGTGGGGTTAACATCCCAATCCACCATTTTGGGTATACAGTGGCAGGGAATGGGGGAATAAGTTAAATAAAAACATATATATGATTGTTTAACTGAATATGTTTTGGGACATGGCCTAGAACAGTGGTTCTCAACCCAGGGTACATGTACTCCAGGGGGTACATCACCTCATCTAGATATTTACCTAGTTTTACAACAGGCTACATAAAAAGCCATAGCGAAATCAGTACAAAGTAAAATTTCATACAGAACATGTTTATAGTGCTCTATATACTATACACTGAAATGTAAGTACAATATTTATATTCCATTTGATTTATTTTATAATTATATGGTTAAAAATGAGAAAATCAGCAATTTTTCAGTAATAGTGTGGTGTGATACTCTTGTATGTTTATGTCTGATTTTGTAAGCAAGTAATTTTTAAGTGAGGTGAAACTTGGGAGCTACACACGGCAAATCAGACTCTTGAAAGGGGTACAGTAGTCTGGAAAGGGTGAGACCCACTTTTCTAGAAATGTATCAATGAAAAGAGAAAATTCCATTGTAATATCCACAGTGGGTAACCAGATGTATCATTTCCTAGTCATGGAGTTATAACATGGCTTTTGGGAAGCTGAATTGCCTAATCTTGTTTGACCAGTTTAACAACACCTGCCCACAGAGACAATGTGTGATGTTACTTTAACTCGCCAATCAGCAGGAAATATTTCACAACTTTACTACAGTACCGATTTCTGGAAACTCAGGGCCAGATTGTCTCTCACTTGTGCCAATGCAGCCTCATTGACTGTCATGGCACTGCAAGAGTGTGAGAGCTGAATTTGGAACTTACCCTGTGTCCTTGGGTAGCATGTCTAGAAGGCCACATAGCGATGCAAAGCTGTTTTACTGACTCACCCTGATGCCAACCTATCAGTCTTTGGAGGAATTTAGTACTTCATATCAACTTGGTAAACTTTTATTTTTAGTTGACATGTAGCTTTACTCAGTTATGGGGAAAATCCTGAAATCTTTAATGCTTACTTGTTTCTGCTGGCACAAAATGGATCTGCATGAAACATAAGATGCAAATATGCATATCTCTGCATTTCAGACACTTCATGTTCCTTTGAATCTGATCCATGAGCTTCTCTTACTGTTTACCTTAAATTGTTGTTCTTTCCTTTCGGCAGTAAAAAGTGGTGATGTATTATTTTCTAGAGCATAGTATTTATTTGCCAAAACCCAATGTGTTTCTCCAGTTTCACTTTTTACCATCCAGCGCTGTGATTTTAAGTGGGGAGCAGACTGTTAAGCACCTGGTCTGAACATGAGGTGTGAACAAGAGGTGTGAAGGCACATCAGTGAGTCCGAAGTGCATGTCAATGCTGTCAACTCATCCCATTGTTGACACAATATCATTCCATTGGGGTGAATATTACAGTTTCATGTTGCCAGGTTTCCTCTTTATTACTGCCATGACCAAATCTGGCCTTATGTCTGTGTCTCTAACTTAGATTTTTCTCTAGTGCCTCTATCTATGGTCAGGGTTGGTCTACCCCATCTTTCTAAAATATACAACAGCAAACTATAAACTATATGTCTGATAACATCTGCCTTCCAGTAAATCTTCTTTGAGACTCTTGTTTTATGGTCAGAAGCAAGCCTTAATCAATCCTACTTCCCCCCAGCCCCCTTTCTTGAGATTATTAAAATATAAAAAGCTGCTAATCCCATGCCCTGGTGTCCCTTTCATAATTCATTCTCACAATAATCATCCCACTGAATAAATAAATATCAAACATAATGACAGACTTTTTCACAGCACACCTGCCCCTTCAACCCATTGTCCACCCCAAACACCTGGGAAAAGAGATGGGCCTTTAGAATGCGCAAAAGGTCACTAAATTCCAAAGTAAAGGGAGGACCCTGAGAGACTGTCTTGCTACAGCTTCCCTTATTTATAACAAGGGGTCTCCAGCTCACATGTTTCTGCTGATTTCAACTACAGCACTATGACATAAGGAAAGAAACTCTCCAGTAACCGGCAGCAAACTACTTAGGGCTATGTAGGATGGATAACCGGATGTTCCTCTGCTAAGCAGAGGCTTGTGATTTGCTCCTGTTCTTCCACAATGCTTGCCTCTTGACACTTCAAATCTGGGAAATTCAGCCCATTGGCAACAACTATCTTCACCCTGCTCTTATCAGACTACAATGTCCCTGAGCCTGAAAAAAACAAAATGGAAGGTGTGTGTCATAAACAGATAGTTAAGTATTAATGTCTCTTTTAACTGTAAGGGGTTAACAAACAGTGAACCTGGAACACCTGACCAGAGGACCAATCAGGAGACAAGATACTTTAAAATCTCGGTGGAAGGAAGTCTTTGTTTGTGTGTTCTTTCTTTGTCCGTCTTCTCTCTGGGTTCTGAGAGGGGCCAGACATGTAAACAGATTCCTCCAATCTTTCTGAAAAAATCTCTTCTGTTCTAATTTTAGTAAGTACCAGGAGAAAGGCGATTTTAGTCTTTTAATTGTTTTCTTTATTTGCAAATGTGTATTTTGCTGGATGGATTTTGATTTGTACTTTGCTGGAAAATTATATCTCTGTTGCAATTTGTATGTATGCTGGAGGGGGGAGGATTCTCTCTAGTGTCTATAAGCTGAAAGACCCTGTAACATCTACCATCTTGATTACAGATACATTTTTTACTTTTTCTTTTATTAAAAGCTTTTTTCTTTTTAAGACCTGATTGATTTTTGGGTTATCTTGTGTAAGACCCCAGGGGAGGGAGTCTGCACTCACCAGGGAACTGGTGGAAGGAAGGAGAGAAGGGGGGAGGAAAAATCCGATTTTTCTGTGTATAAGATTACTGTCTGTCTCTCAGGGAGAATCTGGGAGCGGGAGAGAAGGGGGGAATGTGGAATTCCTCTGTGTTTTAAGATTCAAGGAGTTTGAATCACAGTGATCTTCCAGGGTAACCCAGGGAGGGAAAGCCCGGGAGAGACAATGGTGGAGGAAAGGGTTTACTTTCCTTGTGTTAAGATCCAGGGGGTCTGGGTCTTGGGGTCCCCTGGGAAGGTTTTGGGGGGACCAGAGTGTACCAGGCACCGCAAGTCCTGGTTGGTGGCAGCACTACAAGTTCTAAGCTGGAAATTAAGCTTAGAGGAATTCATGCTGGTACCCCATCTTTTAGACTCTAAGATTCAGAGTGGGGGTGATACCATGACAGTGTGACTGACATAACAGAAATATAAGAGGGGGTAAGTGAGACGCTTTCGCTCCAGAACTCCAGTAATCATGTTTTCTACTGAATAGGTTCCAGATAGTCTTGCAGAAATTTTTGGAAGGATCCATACTGTGCCTGTGACCAATATCACACCACCACCAACAACTCTCATCCCCTGCTTGGTCTTTTGGCCTTTCCTTTTATGTTCACCCACCACAACCCAATGGCAACAACTCACTGATAGAGGACACCTTCATCCAAACCTCTTAACCAAGACTGGGAGTGGGGTGGTGTGGTGCAGGTTCGAGAAACTTCAACTTTAAATGCCTCTCCTTAGATGTTATAGCATTCTCTTTTCTTTGGGGATGTCTGTGTGAAATTACTCATATAGCAGTAATCTTAACAAAACAAGATCTATTAAAAGCAGAGGGAAAATGGGATTAAAACAAACAAACCTTCCCTCCAAAATATCTGTCAGACTAAGATAACTAGATATGCAGTTTTTGTGTGTTAAACTGGATGAGACATTCTCGTCTTAGCTAAGGAGAAAGAAAGAAAGAAAAGTGATTCATTTATTCCTCTTCAGATCTGCTCCTTGACTTTGTCAGTCTGTCATCTTTCCTTGATGATTAGACACTAACTCCTTCCTGTGTCCAGAGAACTCCCCTTCAGCTGGTTCTAGAACACGTCAGCCAAACACAATGGCAAGAGAAGGACTGAGGTTGGGACTATTGCTAAGACATCCTGCAGGGTAGGGAATCTTATCTAATAGATATTATTATTTTATTGATTCCCAGTTTTCCCAGGTTTTTTATCATCTCCCATTTCCCCTCCCTCCAGGAAAGTCCTGTTTTAAATCCCTGGAGTCAGTACTTGTGAGTGGGGAAGTATTGCTTATCAAGGGCAGTCACCATGATATACATATTATCCTAGGTTTCAGTGTGGAAGCTCAAGCTGGTGTTGTTTAAGTTTTCAGAAGAAACTCCTAGAAAACTAATGTAGGCCCTTTTTGCTGCCAAGAATACCTAGCAGAAGTTACATATGAACGTCCAGTTCCTGAGTCGCAGTGCCCAAGGTCACCAATGAATTATAATAACTTGTTAAATCTTTCCTTTATGTTCATATGGTTTTCATTAGCTAGGAGTAGAAATCCTTTATTCACCCAACTGTTCATTTTATAAATAAGGCTTTGGCAGATCATCTCTTACCTCATAATCCATCCAGGATGTTCCCTTGTTGGCTCATTGAGTGTATATTTCAGTAGTTATACAGCATCACCAAATGAAAATTGCAAAGTGGTCCAGTCCACTGTGCAATATTCTGCTCTCAACTCTGTCAGTATTAGCAGGGTTATAGGTTATACCAAAGAGCAGCTCAGCCATATTGTAAGTCCTACCACAGCCTGTAACCCCCACTTCAGTAGAACTCTCCTGGCACATGACAATGCCTGGTTGGACTGCTGACTGGAACTGGACTGTTATCACCTAAAGCTCCATCATTTGTTGACATCTAAACTAAATAAGGTGATGTCTTATTTTGTGCTTTTGAAAAGATGGTCTTCCTGATACTGTTTATTAATGTCAATGGCTTCAGCCCAGATGTTGCAGGTATGTTGCTGAGCTCTGCTTTTCTTAGAACCGTACATAAGCATCAAAATTCCTTTATGCTAGCAGGGAATGTGGAGACTCAAAGAGCCCCACAATCATCTGGCTAGTGGGGCTGGTCAAAAGCTTTCCATCAAACCCCTTTTTTTCCATTGGAAAATTGGGTTTTTGGCTAAACACAAATTTTCATAGAAGATGTCTGCTAAATTCAAAAGTTTTGAATTTTTTGTTGGAAAACTGATTTTTATTTCAGTTTTTCATCTGAAAATGTTTGGGTTATTTTAATGAAAACTCAAAATTTTCTACTGACAATTTTTGATTGAAACAATTTTTTTTCTTTCTTTGTTGTAATTTTCAATGGGGGAAAATAAATGTTTTCCAACCAGCTCTGAGTAGTCCAATTTCCATATTGACCAGCCAGAAATGTCCATAAGTGGTGCTGCAAGAACAGCTCCCTGCTCTCTGCAGCATGGTTTTCTTAAAAGGACTCTTCCTAAATTGGACTCTGAAGTGAACTAATTTTGTGCTCCCACTCAACCAGAAGGTTGTGAGGATCTCTCAGTACTTTTGGAGGTAGTGTGTAGATGACAAGGTATGTACAAGGTAAGTTATGCATCTCACTGGCTATTTGCCTGCAAAAAATACCTGATTTGTGTACATGATCTTGGACATGAGCAAATTACGTGTGTAATTGTGAGTACTTTTGTGCACTTATAGTTTTTAAAAATCAAGCCCTATATATAACATTTAATGTGAAGGAGGAAATATGGGGGAGAGATAAAATTTCAAGCTGTCTTATTGTATGAAAATGTGAAAGGTTTAATACTGAGGAACGCTTGGCAAAAAAATAAAATAAAAAAGACTTCAAAGTAGCGACTCCTTTGGCAGCATGTACAAGTGCAAACTGTATGACTGAAGAAGCTTTTCTGGCTTGAAATGTAAAACAGATAAGGGAGTGCCAAGCCCTTCAGTAAAGCAGCTCACAATGTACTAATTAGATAGCTATCGGTTGTACAAGAAACCTTATTAAAACACTGCCGATAATAGCAAACAAGCATGCAGTGAAAGGAAGAGATTTACTAAAGATACCAAACTGGAGGAGGAAGCAGTAATAAAAAGGGGAGAAGGGCATTAAAATCTACAGAATGTCTACAATAGATTCAGATCATAGGGCAGATGCTTTGTGTACACATTTCGATGATGAGAGTGTAAGGCAAGGAAACTTTGAACTAGGAAAAGGTAATCCACTCTCATCAGCCATTTTGGTGTGAAATTCAGCTCTATTCAGACAGCATGCACAATGGGCTGTGCACTACTTAACCTTCAAAATACAACTTTAAGGCACAAACGTGGTGCAGAGGCCTTGTGTTGATGCTACGCACAGGGCTGTATTTCACCCATATAGACCTGTGGGAATAATTCTTCATACAAAGGAGCAATTGTAAACTTAGCCAGTGTTACAGACATATAATTTTGCTTTTTGCCAATGTGTTTCCCATCAGCAAAAATCTGATTTTTTTCAAAGAATCCCTATATGGAGATTGAAGGTTAGAAAAGGGGAAAGGAGCACAAAATGACCACCAAAAATTTCAGTTCTTTGAAATGTGGTGTTGGTGAGTGAACATCTTGCCTACAGATGTTATGGCAAAATTCACACAACTTTCAGAAATTTTCTAGTTTCCTCCCCCTCCCCCCATGTACTCTCACACCCCAAAAATCTGGTCCCTAATTTTCTCTGTGCTCCAGGGGTAGAGGAAACAAATCTGAATCATCCATTTACCTGGCAGTGGTGGCTGGCACATTGAGTGAACAGAGTCACGTCCACCCATTCCCTTGCCCTGCCTTCCCATTCCCAGCCCATCTGTGCGGGCTGGGGCGCAGCAAGCTCACAGAGTTTACTCTCCCCACTTGTGCTGTGACTTGTGATGCAGATAGCCCACACAGGGGAATAATCCCCATTATGCAATTTTATTGTCCTGTGTAAATGCATTGGGCAAGAGACTGTCTCGCACAATGATATAGAGTTGCTGCCTACAGCATTACACAATGACCACTAGAGCTGACTGGAAAACAGCAAGTAATTTCTATGAAGCATTTTCCTGTAAAATTTTCCACTGTTTTGTCCAAAATTTTGACTTTTTCTTGTACTAATTCTGAAAAAGCACAAACAGAAATTTACTTTTCCCAGGGCTATAAATGTGCTTGTCTTCTTTTAGCAATGGTTTTCACTTCTGTCTTGTAGAGAGATCTGTCCAGGATACTAATCCATTGCTTATTAAAGTCTATGGAAAGCCTCACATTGCATTTAATAAGCTTTGGAGCAGATGCCAAATGAGTAAAGAGTGAACTTGTCCCCGATGGTTGAATTGCTAATGTAGCACAACTGAGAGAGTCTGCCACTGAGGCCACGATTATGAGAAAGCTTTTTAGAGACAGTTTGTTTATCTATTAGGTTCAGGCTAGGCTGGCTGAATTTCAGACATCACTAGCCTCAATGTAAAAAGAGTAAAAACATACCAGAAACAGGGACTTGAAGTACTCGGAGCAATAGCTGTAGCTGAAGGGATTGTGTACTGATGTTTCTCTTTGAGGGGTCTCATTCTTCCTTACAGATTTTTTTTTCACATCACAATGCCACAAAGGAGACTAAAGTCCAATACTCTGTCCATCTTGTGTTATCAGGGCAGACTGTGACAGGAAGTAGTGTGGAGATAGCATGGAGGAAGAAGTGCCTCATGTGGCTCTGCCCTGACTGCCTAGTGGCATGAATAGATTGAAGGTAGCCATTTTTAACCTTCCTCGGGCAAGGGAGGTCATCACAATGTAAGCAGAGTCAGGACGAGCTGTACCCTGACATCTGGTGGTGAATTATGGGAAGTGTGGAAAGAATGTCCGGAATGTGAGGTCTCAAATATTTGCATAGGTACGCCCAGCAAGGAGCCAGCAAGGAGCCTGGGAATGGTTATTTTGACATTTCTGGGATCCCCAATTTTCTTTATATTGGGGCAGGATAGATAAAATGTCTGCACCTGATTAGTGAAGGGGAACTACCCAGACGTCTTTATAACAGAAATGTTCAATAATAACTTACCATGACACTTGCAGACAAGGGACATGGGTTTCAAAACCCAGTGATGGAGAGAGCTGGGGACAGGTATCTGTGGCTTGGTGGTGCAGTCTCCTTGTGGAGGCCAGAAGACCCGTTCCAGCCCCTCCATCTCCCACTGTGGAAATGTCAGAGTTGATTTTTTTATCCCATAAGATCTAGAATACAGGTTGCTGAGGCTGAACTCACTTTGGGCAATGGTGCACTGCACGGGGCTCCCCTACTATGTGCTCAGATCACTAAGAGCTGAAATCACAAAGAGCGTGAAATTACTGAGCTGGGAGGGCACTGAGTGCTGTGCTAACTAGTGGCGGACCTGACAGCTATCAGGTGGAACAGAGCAGCGGCGGAGTGGAGCAGTTTGTGGGGATGCGCTGAGCAGACCACTTGGGACAGCTGTGGAGAGACGGCTGCAAAGAGCGGAGTAAGCGTGGGACGTGTGGAGTCAGCCCACAGAAAGCAAGCGGAGCCGATCAGTTTGCAGGGACAACTGGAGCACTCCGAGGCAGCTGGTGGAAGCGGAGCAGTTGTGGGACGCGAGAGGCAGAGTGGAGCAGCTGGTAAGGCGAGCATTCCGTGGAGAAGGCGGAAGCAGAACCGCACGGAGAGGCAGGGCGAGTTGGCCTGGAACATCGTAAGGGGTCCCTTTCAAACCCAGGCTGGGGAAGGACCTTACAGCATAGACTCTTGAATCCGGGGTGGGGCCTTTGACCAGAGACTTTTGGGGTGGTTGGCACTTTGGAAGTGATTTGGACTAAGACCCTAAGGAAAAAGGAACTTGCAAATGTACTTGGGGGCCCCTGGGCTAGGGCCCCTGTAAATTGGGGTTTTGAGCTTCTGACTAACCAGGGCCCTGGAACTGGGGTTTGGGCCCCAGGGGTTAGGGCCCTGGATAGGGATTGGGGCCCCTGGTGTATGGGGCCCCTGGAAATGAGGTTTTAGGCCCCAGGGGTTACGTGCCCCTGGCAATGGGTTTTGGGTCCCTGGGGTAGCAGCACCTGGAAATAGGGTTTGGAAGCCCCCCGGGTTGAGGGCGCCCCTAGCAAATGGGGTTTGTCCGCTAGGGTTTACCGGCCCCTGGAACTGGTTTTGGGGCCTCCTGGTGCTAGGGCCCCTGGAAAGGGGTTTGGTCCCTGGGTTAGAGGCCCCCTGAAATGGGATCAGGGTCCCCCTGATTGGGGCCCCTGGAAAATGGGAATTTGGGCCCCGGTGTTAGGGGTCCGGAAAGAGGGTTTTGGGCCCTAACAGCACCAGGGGCCCGAAAATGGGGTTTTGGGCCCCAAGGGATAGGGGCCCTGTATATGGGACTTGGGCCCCTGGGTATGGGGGCATGGTATTATTGAAACGGAACCCCTGGATACTGAACCCGGCCCTTGTTGCTGCCAACTCAGAGGGGCACAAAGGTTACAACAATATGAGGTCCTGAGGCAGTAAAGGGAGAGGAATCTTCTGTTTAGAACTGGGGGAAGGAGTCCTACAGTGGGGACATGAAACCCCCATTATACTTCACAACTTTAGTGCCAAAGAGGCCCAGGATATGGGATATGGAAGGACAGATGGATATGGAGACCAACTATGCTCTCGTCCCAAAACGTAGTCCCTAAAGTTAAGCAGTTAGACATATTGGCAAGATAGAATGGGAAAACTTGTATTGTCACTGTGTGTACTGTTGATAAACTGAGGCTTCAGCCTTCAGGGCTGTCAGTGGAGCACTCAACTGACCTTACAAAACAAAGGTGAGTGCTTCAGAGAACATTTTCCTGTGGTGGTACAATCTCTGTATCCATGTCTGCATTTAGAGAGAGAACTTTTTAAAAACGTAGTTCCAAATGCACATTCATGTGCTGCAATGCCCTATTTGCAAGGATATCACAGCATATAGCAAAGTGCAGGGCTCGTAATATCCATAATCTATCACAATGTATCAGGTGTCAATGTATTTTCAGAAAACAAAAACACCAAGCAATGGTCATTGTGAACATTAGACTTATTATGTGTGTGATTTTTTACTTAGAAGATATGTAGGGTGGGATTTTCGAAAGGGCTCTCTGTCTTCCTCACTGCTCTCACTGAGGTCAATCAGAGTCCTCTAATTTCAATGGAAGCAGAGATAGGCCAATGGTGAGTACTTTTGAAAAATCCAAATTTAAAGTATAAATGTGTAACTCCTACTGTTTTATAGTGTTTTAATCCAGTTCCCATAGCCCTGCAAGGGAATCACTGAACAACTAGCAATATGGTGGAATGTTGAAATAACAGAGCAGAGCACTTATGGAAGTTTGTGTGTCAGGAGCTTTGGGGGGGCAGTTCTTATCCAGGTTTTAGTCTGAACGCTGTAGGTCAGGTTAGTCTCTAAATAAAAATGCACTTAATCCTGGGGGTAGCCTGTGATTGGCTAATGTAGTTGTTTTCATTAACTTTTTTAAAGCCTGCTAACTTTGTAGGATCCTTGTAGAAAGTTGCAGATGATCCATTTCTTTCCATGCGCAGAGAGAATGCACACAGTGCTACACAGTTGCAGTTGTCCTCCATATTTGTAGTAGCTCTGAGCTTAGTCATGAGCATAAAAGTCAAGCTAAAGTCACAAGACTCAGCCCCTTTCCCTTGTGGCAGAGTAGGAGTACTTTTAATACGTTTTTACATCTTCTCTTTTCCTAACTCAGCTTCTCTCAGGTAAAACCGTGAAGCTGGTAGAGAGAGACTGACAGAGATTTTTCTGTCACACACAAGTTTTCTGCATTCATAAATTAAATTTCAGAAAAACCATTGCATGTGGGGTTCTTTGAATCCCTCAAACACAACCTTACCTGTTTCACTTCCAGAGAAAAAAGGCTTGTCTACACTTAGAAATTAACCAACATTTTGAAATAAGCTGCTGTATAACTGTCATTCCAGAATACAAATACCACACATGGGGTTAAACCAGAAAACTATTCTGGAATAATTATTTTGGATTAGCTACTTTGATAAATTTTCAAATGTAGACAATCCCAAACTTTTGTAGACACCAACGGAAATAGAATGCCCTCTTGTCCCACTGCAAGATATACATACCACCAATTAATTATCATCTGTCAGGAGAACAAGCCCCCACAAGTTACAGAGATATTACATGATTAATGTCAAATGGGTTCTGTGTCAATATGAAACCTTTACAAATTTATTCAGGGAAACAATCAAACTACCTGATTTGCTAATGCTAATCTAAGATGCAAACTTGCTCCCTTGGAAGTCAAGGGACCAAACTTATTTACTAAGAGAAGGATTTGTCCTTGTCTTGACCATCTTTCCAGAGGTCATTAGATGGTGGGTAGTAAAATGGCTACCCCAGTGTTAAGGTACATACACTATTGTTATTAGGTTCATCCCTAGAGACTACTGTTATCACTTCACCTGTTTAATGACAAAAAAAAAAGTTAGACTCAGCTGTGTCATGATTAAGAAAAATGCCAGTTTCTGAGTTTGAGCCTAATGAAACAACTCAGGAAGTTGAACCATTGTATGCTCCAAGATGATAAATTGAATTTAATAATAGTAGTAATAATAATAATAATAATAATTAATAATAAAACTTAATTGGGAATGTAGAAATATACCTGATAGAGCAATCTGTAAATAAATCAACTTCAACCTTAAAGCATTAAAATTCTAAAGTTACATCTGGCAAGACAAGATCAAAAGTAGAAAGACATTTTTATTGTGATGAATCTTTAGGATTATGCCCCTGGGCTTTAAAAGTAAGCAACACAGTTTTAAAAGTAATGATTGACATTACTTGTCATAATATTAATGTAAGTAGGAATATACAAGAACAAGTGATTTAGTTGTAGGTGGAAGCGAATACAGTGAGAAAACAGCTCTGAATATGTCACTACTGACTGGTACCACCTCAGTCTGCTAGTCATCAGAGACATTAATTTATAAAGGAATAGTCAGGCTCTGGCAAACAACCATTTGTCTTTACATTCCAACATTATATTGAGCTAAAATACACTTATGTTGAATGTTCATATAGGGCCTGATTCAAAGTCCATTGAAGTCAATAGAAAGACTACCACCTACTAGCAGATTACCTCATCTAGTTATAGATCCCCATAGATATGCTGATTGATTGGAATCTAGCATTTGTCTGGATTTACCTGTGATCAATCTATTACTGCTACTGACTGTTAGTTTTATAATAGGTGGAATGGGTAGCAATGTCTACAGTTAAAGTTGCCCCAAACTTCCCATTGTAAGACCCTGTTTTCAGTTGCTTATAACTTTGCCAAACTTTGCCAAACAGGCTGAAATTTTCTATGCTGAATGTCTCCCTCTGACTATATAGGTTGGGGAAAATTTCCGTCAAATTGGTTCCATTTTTTTGGAGAATGAGATTAGGGGACAGTATATTACTATGTTAAAAAAATTGAATGACCTTATCTTTGAGAAGATATAGCACCCCGTGTTTTGGAACAGGAACTTGAAATTTGCCAGTGGACTTGCCTTTGTGTCCAGGATGCACTTTTGCTGTTCCTGTGAATATCCCCTAACATTTGCCCAAGTCTTTGAAAAATCTCAGTTCACACATGCTCACAGACTTGTTACAGTTTTGCAGGTAAATTTTCCTCTGAAGAGTCCATCTTCATTGAGCATGATCTAACCCAGGGTTGCATGGGCAAAGCAGGACTTTCCCTGCAATTGCTGATCCCAGCAGTGGAGGGCCTGTCATAAACAGATAACTAAGGGTTAATGTTTCTTTTACCTGTAAAGGGTTAACAAAGGGAACCACACACCTGACCAGAGGACCAATCAGAAAACCGGATTTTTTCAAAGTCAGGG
>NC_133770.1:114630191-114698427 GCF_003597395.2 Chelonoidis abingdonii
TTTGGGGAGACCAGAGGGAGCCAAAACCCTGGAATTTTTGGATGGTGGCAGCGAGATCAAATCTGAGCTGGTAATTAAGCTTAGAGGGGTTCATGCTAGCTTCTCAGGTTATGAACGCTAAGGTTCAAATCGGAGTAGGAAAGCTACGACAGGGCCCAGGTAGCATGAGCATGGGAACTGAGAGAAGGGAGACTGTCCTGTGCTGTGCTTTCAGTGACCCTGTGCTGGTGCCAAGGCATTGTGGAGAAGGAAACAGACTAACTTGATTTCTGAAAAAAATCTCCGAGTTGGAGCTGGTCTCAGTTGGGGTAGTGGCAGGCTATTCACTGGAAATGAGCTTGTTACCACAGGCTCTTCCATAACATACTGATAGGTTTACACTGATACTCTACATTAATAAGTTTTGCCCTCTTACAAAACATCAGCAGCATGGTGGAGCATGAAGGTGGAGTGCAAAGGGACAGGTAACAGAAAGAGCCATGTTTAAATGAGATGACCGCCAGCTCATAACAACAGAGGGGGCAGCAATATCTGTTTGAATTATGTTTTGATAAAGGTCTTCCATAGTATCCAGCTATTTGTGAATGAGGCTGGACCCAAAAACACCCCTTCCTGCTCTCTCACAATGGCTATCAGTAAAAACTAGGGGTGAGGACTCCTCATCCAACTCTTGCTTGCAGCTCTTCTAAGTAACATGGATCTTCTAACATGGCTGTTCGGTTGAGAGCATCCTTCCCTCTGCTGCCTCTGCCAGATGAGTGTGGAGCGATTGATTTTGGATGATGTTGTTAATATTTTACATGATCAGCTGAAGCGCTGAAGGAAGTAAGGTTTTCTTCGACCCACCAATATGTGCTTCTGGGACAAATCTCCAGATCTTTAAAATTTGACATTCCAAGGAGCCTCTGCATTTCCTTTGTCAGTCTCCCATAAAGAGGGTGATAAACAAAGATGGCTGCGAGATCAGGAAGGTCTATAATCCCTCCCCACAAAACTACTTGATAAAAATCCCAGGGGAATGACAAAGTTTGGAAACATTTATGAAATTGAAAAATGATTTCCCACTCCAAGGTGGGATTCTTTCCTCCCTTCACTCCTCTTCAACTATGAGCATTAAGCAGTGTCACCCAAGAGATAACGCTAGTTTTTGTCCCCTTAGTGTGACCTGGACATAGGGTGACCAGATAGCAAGTGTGAAAAATCAGGCTAGGTTTTTGTAGTACACAGTGTCTCTCTCCCTTCTCTCTCCCTGGCCGCTTGCTCTGAGCAACTGGGCACTGCTGTTTATCCTCTGTAAGAGGGTATACCCTCATCTCCCATTACAATCACCCTGCTGGTACAGAATGGACATTCACCAGAGGTGAACCCTGCTGTATAGACTCATCCCAACAACTAGCTTCAGTGAGAAGTGTCCATCTGTTACTTTCATGGGGAATGTGAGAGGGTTTTACCCCACTGAACTCAGCCCTTAGCCACCAGCCTTATTTGCCCTCTCTTGTGCATTGAGAACATGGAGCAGGAGGGAATTCAATGTACTTTAGAGTTACTGATTCCCATAAGAATTTTATTGCTCTTGATTTTGGCTCTTTCTAATTTCTCTCCACTAATTGTCTCATGTGGGCTTGGACTTTCCTAGAGTCTATCTCTCTGGCACTCTCCCAAGCTCTCTCTGAAAGCTTTATAGGGAGAGAAGTTAGCTCTTTCCAAGTAGGAAAGTGTCCTAATTTAACTCCTGTTTCATGGCAGACTAGGAGAATTAGTCTGGCTGTGAGATGTAAAGACTCAGCAGAACATTAGCAGAGCTGGTCAATTCCCCAATACAGCCTGCGATAACCCTTTCTAAACCAGACTTCATGCGACCCATGAATCCGCTGTGCCCTTTGCACCAGTTCCTCTCAGCCAAACTTCTAGATACACACAAAGCTCCTCAAAAACAAAACAAACAAACCCTCTTCTCCTTGTGACCCAGAGAAGCCAGAACACTTGTCTGTTTTCTTAAAAATCCCTTATCATGTTGTTTTTCTGGCTTCCCAATATATTTAAAAAAAAAAAAATCCCAGAGGCAACATTCACAGCTCTTGTAAACCCCAGGATCCCTGGAGTTCCCAACACCACTTTCCCAGCAATGAGAGATTGCATCATTACTTCCCTGATTTGGGGATTTCCCTGACCTTGTTCTCCTGCCATGACTATAACAGCATCTCAGTGCAAGAGGGCAAGTAGATGGTAGCAAGTTTCAGCTGGCCTGACAAGTTGAATGTACCCAAAACTCACTAATGTCATAACCTGTACTTAAAAGGTGTCATGTAAGATATCAGTAGAAAGCTAATACTATACTGGTCATTAACAGTATTGTGTGGTGCATGTACAGAGGGAAAATTCAAAATAACAAACATTGGAAATTATGTTATCAAAGTGTGTCTGCCAGGCAGGGCTACAGTTACTCCACCCTCGATAAAGGAATGTAATTCTGCCACCTGGAAGGCATCTCCAAGTTACATTAAGAGACAATGGGAATGCAAATTACATAAAAGGTAAACAGGACCACCAAGACAGCAGAGGGAGGAGCTTGTAGGAAACAGATCGATTTGCATTTTAGCAACCATCAGTGGGAGGAGAAACCAGCATGGAACTTCCTTCACTGACAGATGCCATGTCACCTTCCTCAGAGCTTGAATGAACTTTACTTTTGGGGGGGGGGGACTTTCAAGAAGAATCCATTTCAAAGGTTCACTGGCCTATAGTGTTATCTTTCACTTAAGAAGACAAAGGAACCAAGCACTTTGGACTTCCTGGGAGATCCTGAACAGAGGGGTTGGCCAGTCTGGTAAGGAAACTATCTTGAACAAAGACTGTAGCTTGTTTTGTTAAGTCTTTGGCTCTAAAATGTGTTTTTCATTTTTATTTGCTTATAACCATTTCTAATTCTATCCTTTGTACTTGAACTCACTTAGAATTCTATCTTCTTTTGTTAATCAACTTATTTTACTTTTAATCTAAACCAACCGAGTCCTGTTTTTGATTTAAGATGAACGTTAACTCCAGTTAATGTGGCAAGCTGCTGGGTATCTTTAAAGAAGCAACCTAACCTTAATATCTCTCTGAATGGTCCAGGAAAGGGCTAGATGTTGCAGAGCATGTGGTTTAGGGAAAAATTGAGACTGGGAGTGTGTTGCGACCACCCCTGCATAAGGTAGCTGGGTGATAGAGACTAGAGTGGGGGCTATTGTGTTGTAGACAGGCTGCCAAAATCAGAATCACTGAGTCAGAGCTGCTTAACACACAGACATTCAGGGCATGCTTGTATGCTGGCTGGAAGCATCCATTCAAGAGAACTACAGTAGCAGAGCTTTTTGAGGTGCACATGGTTACATGGCAGCCAGTGACACCAACCATCGCTGGTCTGGAATGCACCCCAATATGTGACACCTGCTCACACCCTGACCCTTCCACATACACACACATATCTGCACACCTCTGTTCAGATAAAGGACTTATCTCTTCTCAGGGATTCTCTGGGTTCTTTTTTTCCTCCCAGGTTCCCTGTTAAATTTCTCTTTCCTCTTTCCCTGACTGTTCCTGTGTCTCTCTATGACCATGAGACACACTCACTCTAATTTTACTCCCCTGAACTGCTGAGTTCCCTCTGGGAAAGAAGTCTAAGCCTCATATGCCACCAAGGTATTGTGCACTAATGTCCCAGTGCTGGGCTTTGTGCTGATGGGATAATGACACAGTGCAGGCTGAGCTGCTATCTCCTTCCTTTCTCCCAGAATAGGTAGGGTTTTACTCCCTCCCTTTTATGTGGAAAGTCTTTGTCTACCAGATAGAATGAGGAAGTCATTTCCACAATCCTGGCTGGCTTGAGCCAGGGAACAGAAATCGTCTCCAGTTTTCCATCTCTCCTGTGTCACCTTGGCTGCATATTTCTTTCCCATTTTGTTCTTCCTGATTGTGTTCACTGATTCTATATAGTGTATGGATCTGCCAACAGCATATATAGTGTGTACAGGGATCAAATTAGTATTCACTTAATTTTGGCCCTGCAGCTTCCCCCCCAAGAGGGAATACAGGAAATCTGAATGGGCAGTGGGGCAGTCAATGCTGCCCCTTCTCATCACTGCCATGAGGCCAGTTCCTGGAACAGGACTCCCTCCGGGGTCGGGGGAGGTTGTCAGGCCTTGCCCTGCTTCCAACAGCCTGTGTCCCCTCATAGGGAGGAACGGGCTGGAAGTTGAGGGCTGAGCATGGTACAGACTTGGTGGGTGAGGTGATGTGGCCAGCGGCTGTAGCAGGAGTGGCTCCACAGGGATTGATCGCGTGTATCATGGGAAGAATTTCTGGGGGTATTCTGCCTGGTCAGTCACAGTTTTCCTTCCGCACCCCAGCTCCTTATTAGATCTGATTCATACTTTTACCCTGGCATTCTGATCACACTTTCTTGGGGACTTTCAGTGGTACCGTGTGTAATTTAGGGGAGACATTCACTTGTCCTGTAGCCAGGAAATTGACAGTTTGCCACAGTATTTCATATCATTGCCAAATGGAAATACCATGGGAAAGAAGTTATGCTTCGCTACTTTAATTGGAATAGAAGTGGGCCCCTTTAAAGTCAATGGAATTTTTGCTATTGACATCACTGGGAGCAGAATCAGATTCCTTATTAATATCTAAAAGGAATTCTCACACCCAAATATTTCAGTGGACCTTGTATCATACATGCATGAAATCCTGTTAGATTTTGTTTAAAAATACAAAGGAATAATAATGAGGGCTGTTGATTAATTGCAGTTAACTCATGCGATTAACTCAAAAAAATTAATCGTGATTAATCATTGTTTTAATTGCACTGTTAAACAATAGAATATAAATTGAAATTTATTAAATATTTTCGATGTTTTTCTACGTTTTCAAGTATATTGATTTCAGTTACAACACAGAATACAAAGTGTACAGTGCTCACTTTATATTTCTGTTTTTGATTACAAATATTTGCACTGTAAAAATGATAAACAAATGAAATAACATTTTTCATTTTACCTCATACAAGTACTGTAGTGCAATATCTTTATCATGAAAATGCAACTTCTAAATGTAGATTTTTTTTTGTTACAAAACTGCACTCAAAAACAAAACAGTGCAAAACTTTAAGACTACAAGTCCACTCAGTCCTACTTCTTGTTTAGCCAATCACTAAGACAAACAAGGTTGTTGATAATGCTGTCCACTTCTTATTTAATATTCATATGTCCCTTCATGCTTTGGCCACCATTCCAGAGGACATGCTTCCATGCTGATCCTTATTAAAAAAAGAATGTGTTAATTAAATTTGTGACTGAACTCCTTGGGGGAGAACTGTATGTCTCCTGCTCTGTTTTACCCACATTCTACCATATATTTCATGTTATTGCAGTCTCGGATGATGACTCAGCACATGTTCATTTTACGAACACTTTCACTGCAGATTTTACAAAAAACAAAGACAGTCCCAAGGTAAGATTTCTAAAGATAGCTACAGCACTTGACCCAAGGTTTAAGAATCAGAAGTGCCTTCCAAAATCTGAGAAGGATGAGGTATAGAGCGTGCTTTAAGAAGTCTTAAAAGAGCAACACTCTGGTGCGGAAACTACAAAACCCAAACCACCAAAAAGACAAAAAAAAAAAAAAAAAAAAACCCTAAAACCCCCAATCTTCTGTTGGTGGCATCTGGCTTAGATGATGAAAATGAACATGCATCGATTTGCACTGCTTTGGAGCAGAACCCGTCATCAGCATGGACGCATGTGCTCTGGAATGGTGATCAAAGCATGAAGGGACATATGAATCTTTAGCGTATCTGGTATGTAAATATCTTGCATTGCCGGCTCCAGCAGTGCCATGAGAATGCCTGTTCTCACTTTCAGGTGACATTGTAAACAAGAAGCAGGCAGCAGCATCTCCTGCAAATGTAAACAAACTTGTTTGTCTGATCGATTGGCTGAACAAGAAGTAGGACTGAGTGGACTTCTAGGCTCTAAAGTTTTACATTGTTTTATTTTTGAATGCAGTTATTTTTTGTACATAATTCTACATCTGTAAGTTCAACTTTTATGATGAAGAGATTGCACTACAATACTCATATGAGGTTAATTGAAAAAGACTATTTCTTTTGTTTCTTACAGTGCAAATATTTGTAATAAAAAATTAAGTGAGCATTGTACACTTTGTAATCTGTGTTGTAATTGAAATTAATATATTTGAAAATGTAGAAAATATCCCAAAATATTTAAATGGTATTCTATTATTGTTTAACAGTATGATTAATTACAATTAATTTTTTAAATTGTACGATTAATCACAATTAATTTTTTTAATCGCTTGACAGCCCTAATAATAATCATGCTGTATTATCAGTTATAATATTTCAGGATGCTGGAGTAACAATACAATTGCATTACTAATACATCAGATATAAATATCTGATTTCTACACAAATATTTTCTCTGTTCGTATTAGATACCATACACAAATGATTGAAGAAAAGTAAACAAAATAATTTTTAAAAATATTCTGGGCCTGATCTGATCCATTTGAAGTTAATGTGAGCTTCCCACTTTGTTTCTCACAGGATCAGTGCTTCTGCTCATCCCTTATGGAATAGTCCTATAGAGTTAATATAAATTGGTAACTTTTCTACATCCTTTTTAAGCAATCTTAAAAAATTTAACAAAAGTTTATGTTCCTTTTATAGAATTCTATGGGTAGGTTTAAATATTCGATAGAAAGGATATAATTCTCCATTGCATTCTACAGCTTTTTAAAGTAATTTCTATAAACCCTATTAAATACGCATAGAACCTTCTTGGCTATATCTCTATTAAATTTTGTCTGTAGGGCTTTTCCATAAGGAATTAAAGTTTTATTACCATCAGCTGATGGAATTTAAATATGTCAGTGAAGCATGTGTCAGTTGAGACATACATAAAATAAGTTATCAGTCCAAAGCCCATTCTGTTACCAAAAAAAGGGGTCAGACAAGTCTTCCTTTCACTGATGGGAGGAGCTCTATCCATTTCTCAGACATCATAGCAGATGAAATTCAGTACATCATCTGTGGTGGCAATTTTTATGATTGGTGATAAATTGTCATAAATCTGCCTTAAGTCAGCCCATAGCCTGGTATGCACATGACCTGTGTGTCTACAGTAGTGGCCATAGGGACTGGTAATAAAATATGCAGACTCCCTGCTGTATAGTAAAATGGCATACAGAACTGTTTGTACTGTTTTAAAATGAGAATTGGTCCCACAATTCTAGTCAGATATTTGTGGAATTGCAGGATAATGTTCATGCATTACTTGTTTCACAGTAGTTAATATAATATGAAGAGCATCCCTATTATGTTTGTTTAAAAATAGTAAGAAAGATATTATCAAGATGATAGTAAGGTGTGTATATATGTTATATGTCTATAGGTATACAGAAACACAAGATAGTATATGTGATTTGATTATATATATGTGAAGTATGATGTGTATATATATATGATACTGTGTTTCTATATAATATAAACAAATATCTTTCTTTCTTATATAAGTATTTATAGTAAAAAAGAAATAGTTCATACTGTATCTTGAATCTGTGGCATTCTCTCTTCCTTTTTCTCTTTGGTAGCTGGAAATAATAATAATAAATAAAACTACCTGTAAATATGTAGGGCTGCAGAACATCTGGTTAACAGCTGCTTTCACAGACAGTTATTCAAATAATTTCCACAGTATAGTTTTAGTGGCTGGCTAGCAACAAATGGCAGAATTGACCTTATTATGGCTTAGCCTTATTTATATCAAACTTATCTCCTCTCCCTTTTGTTTTTTTAACACCCAAAAATATATACTTGGGGACTTCCACAGTGCACCTTCATAGCATTAACACTTACAGGCCTAATGTCTGTCAAAACTGTCTCTGGCATCCATTTGCAAAATTGCTGTTCTTTTTGGCTACTTGCCATGGAGGGAAGCAGCAGGTCAAAAGTTATGTGCAAAATCGGTAATAGACCCCCTGCAGAGGAAATAAATGCTCACATGGCATGCTGCCAGTAGTATCTGGAACCCTGCAAGGCACCTGCATGCAATGTCTTCAACAAACCCAAGGAAAAATACTAGGAGATCGGGGATGGTCAGGTGCAAAGTGGGGAGAGTTGTCTCTCAGTTGCACCCTAAGACCCCACTTTGATACTGTAGTGAGGTGGGGGAGGGATGTGTGTTTCACATTACATCCCTGACTTTACGGTTAAATCATTTCTTTAACATCATGGACCAGGTCACAATGTCAGACATTTTCATCTCTGACTTGACATTTCTATAGCTTCAATCTTAGTGAGCACCCAAATCTACCTTGTGTTTCTTAAACGTAGCATTTTAGGGCCTGCCCTACACAGCAAGCAGGACCCCGCAGCAGCGGGTCTCAGAGCTCTGGTCTATGGGCTCATGCTACAGTGCTAAAAACAGCAGTGTACATATAGTGGCTCTGAAAGCCACCACGGCCCGGGCTTCAGAGCCTGAGCTCCAGCCTGAGCTGGAATACCTACATGGATACTTTTTGTGTCGCAGTGCGAGCATGAGTCTGTGGACCCAGGCTCTGAGGTTTGCTGCTGCAGGTTTTAAAATGCAACGTAGACACACTCTAGAATAGCATTTTTCAAATGTGGCCACTGTGGCTGCATGTGACCACCAAGGGGTTTTCCTGTGGCCATGACAGCCTCGTGGGCAGATATGAGGGAGGGGACAAAGTTTTGGATGTATAAATATGGTTGTCTTCATATGAGCATTCTGTAGGCAGCAGATCTGAATAATTCCTTATGTACCAGTCAGACACCAAGTCATTAACCAGACTTTATTTCTGCATGCTGCATCACACCCCACAGCACTGCATTTCTTCTGTGATCTACAACCGCCTGTATGTTCAGTTAAACAGAACTTGTAAGGTTATCTGTAACATCATCTGTGATGCTGGCAGACCACGTGCCAGTTCATGCCCAGGCCCCCAGGCTCCATTGAACACTGACTAATACATAGTCAGAAAAGAGTCTGACTTACCTGTGTGTTAGCATTGTTCAAATAGATGTTAAGTTGACAAGAATGTGTTTAGATCTGAGGAAATGCCTGTAGGATGCTGCATGTATTGATCTTACTTACAACCTCTGTAGGCAATAATACAAGGTTATATTCAGTGTTTGCATTGTAAACCTCTCTAACTGTAACTCAAAGAGGAGAGAAGCCTTCTCTAATGCAAATGCTGGCTTCCTAAAGAAGATGTTAAGTCCTACCCAACAAGAAGGCCTTTGGCACCATTTGAGTCATTGTGAGACATCAAAGAACAAAGGCTTTGTTAATTATATTCCTCACCCCTCCAGGAAGAGGAGACCTGCACATGAACTCATCAGCTTGGACTCTGGGATGAAGGAGATAAAAATCCCTGACAAGGAGAAACAGGGTTCTTTTCTGCTGCTTGGGCTTTAAAAGGGCAAGATTCACTGAGCATAAGCAAAAGATTCTCAGCTGTTTAGCTTGTGTTAGCCCTACAGGACATATAAAAGCTTGCATATTATAGCAGCTACTATCACCTTTTGGAACCTAAGACTGTATCACATTTGTGTGTGTATGTTTACCTGCTTTAATCTTGTTGTCACTGTCTCTGGAGTGGTTCATGATGGGTGAGTGCCAACCTCAGGGCAGACTGTCCAAAAAGGAGGGCAGACACCCCAAACTAGTGGTATGTTCCATCGTTAGATTTCACCAACCCAGTAACAAGTGTGAACTTCTGGGTCACCTTAACAGTCTTACCAGGAGTCACAGACAGTCCCCTTGGACTTTCCAGTCTATCTTGCCACCGAGGCAAGCTGGAAATGGTCACTTACACCAAAAATCACAAAATATTCAGGTCGCTTCCAGTCCCAAGAGACCAGTCACTTACCCCAGATCAGTGTGTACCTTAGGTCTCACATCAAAGACATTGCTGGTAGCCAATCCTATAGTAACTTAACTAAGGATTTATTAACTGGGAGAAAGAAACGAAGAGAATTATTTACAGGTTAAAGCAGGCAAAATGTAAGCACAAATGAATTGCAGCCTATGGTTCCCAAAGGTGACAGAGATGTAATAAACTGTCCACTGAATGTCTTTTAGGGATAACCCAGATTGACCCTGAGCATCTCTGCTTTGTTTCCTAGCTCCACCTCTATTAGAGTTCAAACAGCAAGGAGATAACCATTTCTTCTTGTGAGCATCTTTATATGCCCTTCCCCCAGCTTTCATACCAATGGGACAGGCACTCCTGCATGTAACATTTTCATTGCTGGATGGGACAATTGCAATCAACAAAGTTTTTGTCCTACAATGGCCTGTGACCAGGGCTGCCCGGGGGTGGGGGCAAATGGGAACCCCATGAGAATATAGTATTCTATAGTATTGCAACTTTTTTTCATGGCAGGGGCCCCCAATTGCTTTATCCCAGGCCCCCTGAATCCTCTGGGCAGCCCTGACTGTGATGGGACATGCTTGCCCTGCACTGGTGCATTAGGGGTTAATCTCACCCTGTGGATCAAGAAGGCCACGCCTCTGCCCTGCTCTGGCAGGAACTCAAGTATAAAAGGGAACAACTCAGCTCAGTTGGGGCTGACCGCTGAGGAGGAAGGATGCAGGTTGTCATCTCTAGCCTGGGAACTGCTGAATCTCCAGCTCGCAGAAGCCAAACTGCTGAGACTCAGGCAGACACCAGGACAATGGAGGACACCCCAAAGAGGACAGAACTGCCCCAGCTGAGGAACCCAGAAACCCTGGAGATGTCTGAACTGCTGCATGACAGGAAAAGGTAGGAAGTTGCCCAAGGGGACTGGCCATTGGGCTGAGTGTCATCAGCATGTTTCGGATGGATCCCTGCTGACTCAATGACAAATATCCTTGCCACTGACAGGATCCTGGGTTGGAACCTGGTGGAGCAGGGAGGGTCCAGGTCCCTCTTCCCCAGCCACCACCCACCCCCAGGTGGCAGCTCACTTCTCCCCATTGGTCATTAGGCCATACAGCTCTGAGGGAGAGGGCAGCTATATTGATTTTGGCCCCTAAGCTGAACCACCGCAGGCTAAGAGTGGTCGGGGGTACTCAGTCCTGGGACTGTGGTGACCCCCTACCCCACCCCAAAGGGGGGATGGGGACTGCTTGCCCTTAAATATGGCCCATTTGATTTTGATAATACTTTTTTCATGGGCAGGGGAGCCACTCATTGTGCTGAGGCTCACAAGATCAGAGTGGGTATTTTTACACTTATAAAGCAAAACTTTCATATTACCTTATAGAATGGAATTCAGGCATTGCAAGATCAATGCATGCAGAAACTTACAAGCATTTTATAGAGGCGAAACACATCCTCACAAGTCTAACTCCTATCTTGAATAATTCTAGCATACAGGTGAGCTGGTCTGGTTGCAAGCTATGAACTTGTCAGTGCTCAACTAATGCCTACAGTCAGGGCAAGAGCTGGCACCTGGTGTACCAGCAGCACACTTGTAAATAACTCATATTTCTTTTCTTGGTTAATAAATCTTTAGTTAGATTATTACAGGGTTGTCTTTGGTGAGATCTCGGGTGCATTTAATCTGGGGTAGGTGACTGTCCCTTCGTGAATGGGAATAATTTGAATATTGTTGTGATATTTGGTGTAAGGGACCATCTATCACAAAGAGTTTTCTGGCTGGCAAGCTAAACCAGTGTGACAAGGAGACTGTTTGTGACTCCAGGTTAAGGCTGTTATAGTGCTTTAGGAGTTCACATCTGTTACTTGGTTGGTGAAATCTAATTATAGAACAGCGTTTCTCAAACTGAGGTCTGCAGGCCGTCAGGGGTCCACGAGTGAACTCCAGGAGGTCTGCAGCCTCGGTGCTCAATTCCTTCCTCTCCCTCCCTGTCAGGCAGGCTCCCTACCTGCCCTGGTTCTGTGTGGCTCCCGAAATCAGCCACCACATCCCTGAGGCCCCTAGGCACAAGGGTGGACAGGGAGGCTCCATGCGCTGCTCCTGCCCAAGTGCCAGCTCCGCAGCTCCCATTGGCAGGGACCCGTGACCAATGGGAGCTGTGGGGGCAGTGCCTGTGGGCGCAAGGGAAGCACATGGGGCCTCACTGACCATGCCTCTGCCTAGGGGCTGCAGGGATCTGGTGGGCGGCTTCCTGGGAGCCATGGTAAGTGCCACCAGAACCCCAAACCCCCTTGCACACTCCAACCCCCTGTCCCAGCCTGCAGTCCCCTCTTGCACCCAAACTCCCTCCTGAAGCCTGCACTCACCCCAACCCCAGCCTGAAGCACCTCCTCCACCCCAAACTCCTCATCCCTGGCTCCAGCCCAGAGCCTGTACCCCCAGCCGGAGCCCTCTGTCCCTCGTACCCCAACCCCCTACCCTAGCTCAGAGTCCCCTCCCAAACCCCTCATCCCCAGCCCCACCTCAGAGCCCTCACCCCCAGCTGGAGCCCTGTCATAAACAGATAGCTAAGGGTTAATGTTTCTTTTACCTGTAAAGGGTTAACAAAGGGAACCAAACACCTGACCAGAGGACCAATCAGGAAACCGGATTTTTCAAAGCTCAGGGAGGGAATTTTTGAGTGTGTGTCTTTTGTCTGTGTCTCTGGTCTGTGCTCTCTCGGCTCTGAGAGTAATCTTTCTATCTCCAGGTTTCTAATCTTCAGTTTCAAGTTGTGAGTACAAAGGTAGAAAACAATAGGCTTATATTGGTTTTTTTGTATTAACATGTGTGTAGTTTGCTGGAATATTTTAAATTGTATATTCTTTTTGATAAGGGCTGTTTATTCATGTTTCTTTTAAGCCAATAACCCTGTATTATTGTCCCTTGATACAAAGAATATTTTTATGTCTTTTTTTTCTTTTTATATAAAGTTTTCTTTTTAAGGCCTGTTGGATTTCTTCCTAGTTGGAACTCACCAGGAAATTGGTGGGGAGTAAGGAAACAGGGGGGAAGGAAAATCTTTGGTGTTAGAGTTGCAAGCTTGCATTTGCAGGGACTCTGAGTGAGGGTGAAAGAAACTTGATCTCTCTGTTTGCATTTCAAGGACTTGAAACACGGTATCTCCTAGTGTACCCAGGGCGGGAAAATCTGGGGGGAAGTAAAGAGGGGGAAGGGAAGTGGGTTTTTCCCTTTGTTGTGAGACTCAGGGCATCTGAGTCTTGGGGTCCCCCAGGGAAGGTTTGGGGAGACAGAGTGAGGCAGGCAATGGTCTTGTCTGGTGCAGCGATATCAGATCCAAGCTGGTAATTAAGCTTGGAGGGTTCATGCAGGCACCCACATTTTGGACGCTAAGGTTCAGAATTGGGACTTATGCTTATGATAAGCCCTCAATCCTCTCCCACATCTCAACCCCCTATAGCCCATCCTATAGTAACTTAACTAAGGATTTATTAAATGGAATCAGTGTTGTTAACATATCATGTGTGCAGCTTATTTTATTTCCACTTTTCTCTTCCCTCCCCCTTTCATAATTGCTGCTCATGTACCAGCATTTTTTTTTCCAGTTTAGAGGCAGGAGCATTTAGATGAATCTGAAATAGTGAGAAGCACAGAAGATATCCACATGTTGGGCAAAAACATATCCTGTTACGGTTATGGAGAGAGGACAGATTTATTTAGGTATCTACAGATGCAGATAGATGTCTAGATGGATTTACTAACGTACCTAAGTGAATTTCTTAGGTGCTTTTGTAGATCTCATTCAGCACTTATCTGCACCTTTAGGCACCTAAATACTTTTACAAAATCTGGCCATGATGCCCTCTGCCTCTACTTATCTGAAGAGTAAGTGCATAATGTGCTTCTGAACCCAAATATTCTGGATAATTGACTTTAAACCTGTCACCAGGCTGGATTAACAATGTGTGTTGCTCTCTATTATCATCATGAACTGGTATTCCAAAAGGGTCACATTCAGCCTTTGGATGTTTTGACATGAATGGGAGCTGCATGCATCTGAGGGGAGAAATTGGCTCAGAACTGCATCTTACATATGAAACAACCCTCCCACAACATGGATTCTCAGCCCCAAGTGGGGCCTGTTTCTGGGCAGGAGCGGCGCCAGGGTTTTGGCGCCCTAGGTGGGGGTCCTTCCGTGCTCCCGGTCGTTGGTGGCAATTCTGCGGCGGGGGGTCCTTCCGTGCTCCCGATCTTCGGGGCACTTTGGCAGCGGGTCCCGGAGCGAGTGAAGGACCCACCACAGAATTGCCACCGCCGACCCAGAGCACGGAAGGACCCCCCACCACTGAATTGCTGCCAAGGGCGGCAAAATGCCACCCTCCCAGATCCTGGTGTCCTAGGCGACCGCCTAGGTTGCCTAAATGGAAGCGCCGGCCCTGCTTCTGGGTCTGGGGAAAGGGGAATGAATGATGCCCCAGATGCATTATACCTGCTTTCTTCAATGTTGGGTGTGGCTTCATCTGTTTTGTTCCTTCAGCCACAGAGTCAGAGGGGACAATTTGGACCTATGTATAGAATTCAAGTACTGTTCCTAATGACTGGCAGTATCAAACTGTGTGGGGAAAAGATCCATTGTCTTCCTGTGGAAGCATACTATGTTACTTCTTACATAGGTGCGCCGTTACTATGGAAATAAGCACAGTAAAAGAAGCTGACTAGAACCGAATCCTTCATCGTGCTCACTACCATGATCTCAGTATTGTCCCCTCTGAATGGATGTATGTCATTTATGTTAAAGTGAATAAGAGTTATTTGCACTCATCCAGAGGAGACTATAACTCTCCATTAATTGAAAGTGAAATTGTACTTTGCCTACTTATTGGTTCTAGTGCCTCACAACCAGTAATAGATTTTAGCCTAGCAAGAACTCTATGAGGTAGGGAAGTATTAGCCCCATTTTACAGCTCAGGGAAATGAAGCATACAGTAATTTGGCTCCAAATGAGCCTGTAGCAGAAAAAGGAACTGAACGTAGAACTCCTGAGCCAGGTGCCTAAATCACAAGATCATCCTTCCACCCTATTCCTGGAAAAAGTCTCTGTCAGACTAGTATTATCTTTACCATGGTATCGCCAGCTGCTAAATGTAATAATAACCTATTTTGGTTGCTAAAATAAGTAGCTATTACTCTGAATACATATGGAGAGCAGTGCAGATGGAGTAAGAAGTTGCTTCTTGTATATATAGTCACTTTTCTGGCCAGAACTGTGTGGAACATCCTGCATTTCAATGAAATAGAGAGAACGTGTAGGTTAATGTTAACTCTGTCTTTGATCATTTTTACAAGATACAATATAATGAGCAAGTAGGATTTCCGTACTTGTTATCACAGTGCACAATGTTAACAGCTTGAAAAGTAATGAAAACCAGGACCGTGTCCCATTAAAATAAAACGTTTTTGGTTCAAAGTCATCTCAACAATTTGTGTGACATCATGCTCATTTCAGCTCCCAAGATGAAGAAAAAATCTTATATGATTTCTGTCGTTTTTCCTTCAGTGTGATGTTTCTGGTTTTTTTGGGAGGGTTATATAATTTTCTGGTTTTGTATCATTTTCACAATAGACACTCAAACTATTAAACCAAGAGATGTTTGGAAATGGAAGTCTGCTGACATTCTGTCTTATAGGCTCCTAGCAACAAGTGCTGTGACTGATCTTTGATCATACTTCCAGTTGAAATACTTTTGTTACTTTTTTACAATATGAAATATTAATTGAACAATGATGCTTGAAAAATGTGCATATGGAGAAAATTAGATCCATCCATGTTATTGCAAAGTGACTTGTTTGATGTTTTGTGCTGTTCAGCACAAAAACATCATCAGAATATCCTGTCTGGCAAGAAAGGTTGTCATTTTGAAAATGAACCTTCAGCTCAAATTTAAACATGCTTTTCTTTTTTTCTTTCCTCTTTGTTCTTAATCTGAATCTGAAACTCTCTGACTTTCCTGCTGAATTGAATTCACTAATCTTGTTTTAGAGCACTTTGCTGGTCCACCTGAGCCAAAGGTAAATTCAGCCACCTTTCACCAAAACTGGGAGACAGAACACATAGTCAAACAAAACACACCCTTTGTTTGTAAGGGTCTCACAAGATACAAATTAATTAACAACAGATGATAATAGGCCATCACCTCAGTGTGTGTGAATTAATGGAGCATTGATTTACACCAGTTGAGGTTATGGCCTAACATTTGCTAACAATTACCATACAGAGGTTTCCTGAGATGCCATAGTATGTCCTTACACTTGGACTAGGAAATAACTGGAAACAGCTGGGGTGTCTTAAATAACAGCGTATGCAAAATGTTAGTAAATGTTACCTTAACTGAAACTACTGTATGTACATATAGAGGGTAAGACAATAACTCCTAAACTTAGGTCTGGTCTACACTACAGAGTTAGGTTGATATAAGGCAGCTTATGCTGACCTAACTCTGTTAGTGGCTACATTAAAATGTAGCTCCCACCGATGTTACTTGCCCACTACACCAACTTAATAACTCCACCTCCGTAAGAGGTGTAGTGCTTAGGTCAATGTAATTTGGTTGATGCAATATCAATGTAGGCACTAAGTTGCTTACATTGACTGTTGCTCCCTTTCAAAAGCCATCCCACAATGCTCCACGCTGAGAATTTAATTGGAGCAAGTGTTCCTGGTGAGGATGTGCACTGCCGACAGAAGGACCATAGTGTGGATATGCAAAAGCGATTTAATTACTGCGTTGGCTATATGTTGATGTAACTTAGGTTGACTTAATTTTGTAGTGCAGACAATGACAAGTTTTGCTTGGCTATACATAGGTGCCTGGAATGCAGAGAGGACATAGGAAGCCACCTCTTCTCCCTACACAGCAGGTATCCATACTGTAAATACAAACATCACAGGAAGGGAAAGAAACGGGCATTGTTTACTGCTCCAGATAGGGCATGCCAATGCAGTGCCAGGAAAGGGTGATGGCCCCCGCACCTATCCCAGGGCCCCAGCTGGTCCTGACATGGCAACATTACCTGCCAATGTGATACTACTCAGAATTCCTGAAGGTGTCTTTCCTTACACCATCATAATGCCTCCAGCTACATTAGAAATGTATCTTCACTCCTTTCCCAGCACAGCTGAGGCATAACAGCAAGTCATAACAGAGCCCTGGGGCCAGATCCTTCCCAGTCCCCAGCATGATTTTAGAACATAAATCTAGTTTACTGAATACTACAGTACACACCACCAGTGCTGGAAATTTTTGTTACTGGTTCTTCCAGTTAGTTTCAACATACTTAACTGTGGATTATATATAGACAGAGAGAGAGAGAGATGCATTGTGTTTCTTTTTATTAACCATTTCTCAACTGGGAATGAATGTAATGTACTTCTGACAGTGTTGGCTCTATCTCCTGATTCTTCAAATCTTAAGGAAACATCCCAGATTGGCTTTAACTAATGCCTCAATTCAAAATCAATTACAGTACAGTGGCACTACCATGGTGTGCTTTCTGAAACATTCCTGGCTCTTGTAAGTGCTGTTGATTTAAGCTTATAAACACAGCCTTGCCCTCAGGCAGGGCCGGCTCCAGGCCCCAGCGCGCTAAGCACGTGCTTGGTGCGGTGTGCCGCGGGGAGTGCTCTGCCAGTTGCTGGGAGGGCAGCAGGCGGCTCCGGTGGACCTCCCGCAGGCGTCCCTGAGGAGGGTCCGCTGGTCCCGCGGCTCCGGTGGAGCATCCGCAGGCACGCTGCGGGAGGACCACCAGAGCCGCGGGACCGGCGAGCAGCAGAGCGTCCCCCCGCGGCATGCCGCCATGCTTGGGGCAGCAAAATGGCTAAAGCCGGCCCTGCCCTCAGGTCAGGCTTTGAAAATTAGACATGTTTTTGTGCTAACCCCTATTAGAGCTTTTCTGAATCCATTCTGAAGATTTATGGAATCTGGGGTTATATTTGTGAATAATTATTTCATTCTGGAAGGAAGTCAAATAATCATTTGGCAAAACTAGATTTTTTTCTAGATGAAACTAGCAGAGGTTTCTTGGTGGACTTTCTGTATGGCTCAACAGCGCTGTTGCAAATAATAAAACAAATGTTATCTCTCTTGCAAATAAAAGTTAGTGATAGTCTGTTATGGGATACATTCACTGCTAGAATAACGAGGCCCTTATAGCACCTTAGAGACTAACAAATTTATTTGGGCATAAGCTTTCATGGGCTAGAATCCACTTCATCAGATGCATAAAGTGAAAAATACAGGAGCAGGTATAAATACATGAAAGGATGGGGGTTACTTTACCAAGTGTGAGGGCAGTCTAATGAGATAAATCAATTAACAGCAGGATACTAAGGGAGGAAAAATAACTTTTGAAGTGCTAAGAGATGGCCCATTACAGACAGTTACCAAGAAGGTGTGAGTGACACTAGGGAGAAATTAGTATTGGAGAAATTAAGTTTAGTTTTGTAATGATCCAACCACTCCCAGTCTTTAATCATTTGATGGTATCAAGTTCGCAAATTCATTCCAGTTCTGCAGCTCCACATTGGAGTCTGCTTTTGAAGTTTTTTTTGTTGAAGAATTGCCACTTTTAGGTCTGTTATTGAGTGACCGGAGAGACTGACGTGTTCTCCTACTAATTTTATGCATCCGACGAATATTCACCCACGAAAGCTCATACTCCAATACGTCTGTTAGTCTATAAGGTGCCACAGGACTCTTTGCTGCTTTTACAGATCCAGACTAACACGGTTACCCCTCTGATACTTGACTACTAGTTTTAGAATGTTATGATTCCTGATGTCAGATTCATGTCCATTTATTCTTTTGCGTAGAGACTGTCCAGGTTGATCAATGTACATGGCAGCAGGGTATTGCTGGCACATGATGGCATATATCTCATTGGTAGATGTGCAGGTGAATGAGCCCCAGATGGTGTAGCTGATGTGGTTAAGTCCTATGATGGTGTCCCTTGAAGAGATATGTGGACAGAGTTGGCACTGGGGTTTGTAGCAGGGTTTGGTTCCTGAGTTGGTGTTTTTGTTGTGTGGTGTGTAGTTGCTGGTGAGTATTTGCTTCAGGATGGGGGCTGTCTGTAGGCAAGGACTGGCCTGTCTCCCAAGGTCTGTGAGAGTGAGGGGTCATTCTTCAAAATAGATTGTAAATCCCTGATGACATGCTGGAGAGATTTTAGTTGGGGGCTGTAGGTGACGGCTAGTGGTGTTCTGTTACTTTCTTTGTTGGGCCTGTCCTGTAGTAAGTGACTTCTCTGTACTCTTCTGGCTTTCTCACTCTGTTTATTCACTTCACCAGGTGGGTATTGCTGTTTTAAGAACACTTGATAGAGATTCTGTAGGTGTTTGTCTCTGTCTGAGGGCTTGGCGCAAATGCGGTTGTATGTAAGAGCTTGGCTGAAAACAATGGATTGTGTGATGTGGTCTGGATGAAAGCTGGAGGCATGTAGGTAAGTATAGCGGTCAGTAGGTTTCCGCTATAGGGTGGTGTTTATGTGACCATCGCTTATTAGCACTGTAGTATCTAGGAAGTGGACCTCTTGCGTGGACTAGTCCAGGCTGATGTTGATGGTAGGGTGGAAATTGTTGAAATCTTGGTGCAATTCCCCTAGGGACTCCATCATCTGGACCCATGGGAAGAAGATGTCATCAGTGTAGTGCAAGTAGAGTAAGGGCATTGGGGACGAGAGCTGAGGAAGTGTTGTTCTATGTCAGCCATAAAAATGTTGGCATACTGAGGGGCCATGCGGGTACTATAGCAATCCTGCTGACTTGAAGGTATAAATTGTCCCCAAATCTGCTAGGGCTCTGCTCCTAACTACTCTGGGGATTGGCTTATTCCAGGTCTGATGCCCCCTTCTGTCACTCTTTCATGTGCCATGCACCCCCTTCAGCCTTCCCCTACCCCCGCCAACTCCAGGTGCTCTCCCGTCATGGCTTGTCCCTCTGGCCAGGTCAGTGTGTGTTCTCCCTTTCTGGGGGAGTTATCAAAGTCTCACAGGACAAACTATCCCAGGCAGTCTCCAAGTCCACTGCCCTCTCCATGCCACTTCCGCAGTGGCTGGTAGAGGAACCCAGCCTGGCCTCTACTCTGGGTTCTAGCCCATGGATCCGCTAATCAGCAGCCAAGGTCTGCACCATCTTAAAGCTTCCTGCCATGTCCCTCAGCCTTTTCCTACACCCTCTCTCCTTAGGTAGGCATCTTCCTTCCTTTTTTAATGTCCTGAGAGTGGCTGCAGGCTTCCTTCTGGTGCTATCTCCCTGGCTTTATACTACACTACCTGATCCTTCTCAACTGGGCTCCATCATCATTCAAGGTTTACTTAGGACACCTAATTCCCTTCAATAGTGGCCTATCCAGTTAATTGGCCCCTTTCCAGCTTCATTAACCCTTTCTAGGCCAGTGCCGGCTAAACACCACATCACACAATCACAATTTTGGCATGCATAAAAAATCTTTTGAGAGTCTACCTTTTAATCTATGAGCAGTTCACTCAAGTGGAATGTGTGTGTGAAGTAGATTCCAGGCTTTAATCATTGATCTTTTTAGCAGGCTTCCATTACATTTTAAAAGTGAACCATTTTTCACCTTAATCATCCAATCATTCCAAACATATCCCTCTCCTTGGACATTGTGGCCAATACTTGGGGAGCTGAAATGCAGCCCTTGGACCTCTGATTTTATTGAGGTGAGACCTGAAGTCTCTAGAAAGACCCAACAATTCATTTGAAAGACATGGAAATTGGAAGGCCATATTACTTCCCTGGTGCATGTCCTATTCAAATTCAGCCAAGTAAGTGGATTTGTCATCTTCTGGTTTTTATTTGGACCCTGAAGAGCTATTTTAACATTTAATTTACTTAGCTGCAGGGACAATGCTGCAATGGTTGTCCATTGTGGAAGAAGCAGGGGAGAAAAATGTTTAACGAAGATGTGGTTACTGAATTAACAAGTAGGCCACAGGCATATTTTTATGACTCAGGGGAGGGGAGACAATTTTCTAACAGAAAAAGAGTATTTAAAATCTCTGTCTATTTATCATTATCAACCAAATGTGTCCATCTCAGATTTTACACTGATTCCCCTGTACACCGAGGTAGGACTTGATGAGTTTAGTTATCATAAAATTGTATATGTACTAAGCTGGTTGGAAAAATTTTAGATTTTTTATTAAACAAAATATTTCTATGCAAATGAAAAAAAAATGTTTTTTCTTTTGTATCAACAAGTCAAAAACTGAAATTTTTCAGCCAAAACTCAAAAATGTTTAGTAGAAAACTCACAACTGAAAACCAAACATTTCAATTCAGAAATGTCACCATGCCTCACAGGATTTGTAGCTTGGGTGCATCATGCTCCCATTCTCTACAGGCCACACTTCCTGACTGGATATCATCTCCCATAATACTGTATGCTGTCACTGCTGGCTGAGCTGCAGGACTACATCATAAGAGTCCCTGGCCATGGTACATTATAGGAAATGTAGTCCAGTCAGAAAACTCAGCCAGAGAGGAGAAAAGGGGATGAAGCACCAGGACTACAATTCCCAGGAGACACTGTGGCAGCACTTCTGAAATGAAAATTTTCAATTTTCATCCAAAAACTGAAAAATTCAGTTTTTGACTAAGTCATATTTTTTCTGCAGATAGCAGACACTTTTCACAAAAAACAATAATAAAAAACCCAGTTTTCCAATGAAGAATAGTTTTGGCAGAAAATTTTCAACCAACCCTACTTACTAGGTACCAACACAATGTTGACATATTTAATGCATAGTTAAACTTTCAATGATATTGAATCCTGTTGCTATCAAGTGTTAGAACCAATTTCTACATCATTTACACCCACAAAGCCTTAATTATTTCATCAGGTTGTACTGATATAGCTGGGAGCAGAATTTGGCCCACAGTATTTAATTTAAGAAGTGTTCTGTAGCCTGGGAGTCTGTAGGATCATAGGATTTCCACTGTCTCATTCCTAAGATGAAATTCATTTCAATGCAGAGGAATTGCACATGGTTTTATGCACCATTTAATCCCCTAACACAGATGTAAGAGGACCTTATATGTGGTGTAGGGTTTTCTACAGACCCTCTGTGCAGGGGTAAATTTCACCCTATGCAAATTTCATCTGGAACTTGCCCTTCATTTTCTTTCTTCATCTTCTTCAGTTTCTCTTCCCATCTTGACAACATTGTTCTGTGGCCAGCCTGGTGATCTTCCACCTTATTCCACTTACATTTCATATGTTTTGTGTGTCCATTAACTGAACAGCTTGTGCTCTCATATCTGATCAGACAATTGATGCACAGGAAAGAGGCATATTAGAGCAGAACCCTTACCTTAAACCCAAAATGAACCTGAACCAAATTTCTTATGTGATCAAAAAGTTTGGCTAACTTTAAATCTGTCATATCAAGCTCTGCTGACTCCATCACACACTGATTGATCACTATGCAAGCAGTTTCTTCCAAAGTTTAACATCATAGTGTTTCTGTTTCCTATATTCCATACACCAGTCCACTACAAGCCCTATAACTCTGATTCCCTTCCTTTACTCCCACCCCTTAACTTCCTATTCCTTTTCTGTCTTATCTACATCTACATTTTAGCTATTCTTGTTCACACCAATACTACATTTCTTATCCCCTTCCAATACAGTGTGCCCTCATACTCAAACCTTCATTTTGTCTCCATAACTCAACAATAAGAACTGCAGGAAAAATGATCTCAGCCAAATGATGCATACTGATGTGGCTCAGTTTCAGTTCAGGTCTAGTCTGGTAGGTAACGAAGCCCGTCTACTTGAAGTTTCCTGCTCACAGGGTGTTAGCACATGCCATCAAGTACTGGCATGAAAGGCAAATTATCTCATTCTTCTTCTCTGCCAATAAATAACAAACTGGATTGAAATAAAAAGTCAAACACATTCAAACTTAGCTTATTTTGTTAGACACAAAGAAAGTCACTTCCACTCTTTTCTTTCTTTGAAATTAATGATTTTGGATAGGACGGGAAGCAGAAGTGCTGAAATACCGCAAAATAAGCTGTTCTTATGTATTTCTGACATAGTTGGGAGGACCAAAATCTTGTGAGATTTCCAGCCCAAATTTGCATACTCAAGAAGTTTGGATGATCTTCTAATTTTGGGGTACTTATCCCAAATGAATCACTGTCTATTTCGGAAGGTTTAGCCTGACTACTACAAAATGCATGTTCCATTCCCATACCTCCCCTTTTAATTTTCTTAGTCTTTTCTAGAATAAAAGCATGTACTGATTGTAAGGGGAAAAAACCTATGATAAAGAAATATAAAGGACTTTCTTCATCATTGTGTTACTCCTGTTTTATACTGTCTCAAGCCAATTGCAATCAATGGAATTATACCAGCATAAAGCTAGAATAACAGAGAGAAGAACTGGGCCCTAATTTTGTATATTAAAGTTTGAATAGCAAGAAGTTCAGTATTGAAGGCAATGCTCAACTTCTAAAGTGTGGTTCCATCTAAAAAGTGGCTATTAAAAATGCAAGTGCCTTGCATAATAAATCTACTCCCTGTATATACTCAGCAGTATCTGTCATTTTTAGTGACTCAATAGTTTGGACTTATCTGTATTTGTAAACTTGCAGAGCCAACACAGCTCTAGGAGAGAGAGGTAGAGTCTATATTGGTTTGTGCATCAGCAAGACTTTTTGTAAACTACATTCTACTTGCAGAATTTTTATTGGGAATGTGTGAGCCATAAAGTCCCCAGCCTAACTTTCAGATCCCAGGCTGAGTTTGTGTAACCCATTGCTTACTACTGTTGTTATGCTCACTGCCCAATCCACAGAAGTTATTGGTGTGTTACAGCTCCCAGGTGAGTGCCCAGTTCCATAGCTCAAGCTGTAGAGACTAGAGTTGTGTGAGTAACTGATTTTTTCAGTTTACTGGCCATTCTAAAAAATCAAAATAAGACAAATTCATCTTGGGTCAAGCCTAAACATTTTTTAAATTTCTGGTGAACTGAAAAGTTAAAAAAATAATTTGGCAGGATACATTTTCTTTCACTTAGTTTTTGTGATACCTTTAAAACTTTTTATAATTTTTTCCAATAAAATTGAAGTAAGTGTCAAACAAAAGTTGTTTCAAATAAAAAACAAAGTAAAATGTTTCAATTATTTCAGAACTTTTTTAGATACTTTTTAAAATTGAACTAAAACAATTTGGTGAAATCAAGACCACTTTATGGAATATTTCATTCAACACAAATTGGCTTTTTGGGGGGTCAAAAAAAAGTTTTGATTTACAAATTTTGCCCACTGTTAGTAGAGACTTGCATTTTTCAGCATGGAAGGAGAAGAGGCAAGGTGATAGTTATCACATAAGAGGGATCTATAACAGACCCAGATGCATTATTGATTGAGCACAGTAGTGGATACATAATGCACACTGATTGGCTGGTTACATTTTCACATTTGATGTGCAACTAGCTGAAGGGTAATAAGCATGAAAAACATCCAATGCCTATTTACAGGGCAATTTTTCAAAGTAGAACCTCACTGGAAGTATTGCAGAGTTCTCCCAGCTGTAAGTGTTGTGTCTGTTATATAAAGGCTTTGATTATTAAGGGGCCTTAATCTGATCTGATCTTTACTGTAGGAACAATTCTGGAAGGTTAAAGAGGAAAAATCATATTGTTGTCTATTGGGGACCAACTGCAGGCAAAGGCAGCAGCCAGGGCTAGATTCAGGAGCAACCAACCCGAGCGACCGCCTAGGGTGCCCAGCTGGGTGGGCCGCCGGACTTGGAGTGCTGTTTTTGTTGATAGCAACCAAAGGGAAAATAGAATGTTTGAAGTAACACGTTTCAGGTATTCTATATGGGGATTCAATTTTCACCAACCTCCTAGAATGTTCTGGACCTCTGTAGAATCTTGTGGAACCTTTCAGACTTTGAGAACTACATTTTGCTCTAACCTCCTAGAATGTTGTCAGCCATGCCCTCACAGGCATGTAAGGGGTGTGGCATTGCCAGTCCATCAGTGAGACATACATACAGTTTTAGGGATCCTAGCATGCAAATTTATCATCGTATATGACTAGGATAAATCATGCATGCATTTGTGAAATGGGCTACAAATGCAGTAAAAAAAATTCAAAAAGTTTAACAAATGGAGAGGGGGCACTGAAGATGCCATTTGGTCTAGGGCCAGCCGTGGCAGCAGCAGTCATTGCTCTTTTAGGCAAACAAGCACCACATACTCTGAAGCAGTTTTCTGCTGACTGCCAGTGAGGACTTGTTTCAGTATCATGTGACTAGTTCAGGAATTGCCACATGTGACCAGACAATTTACATGTCTCTGGGACTGGTTCCGAAAGATGGCTTTTATTTTTGAAAGCTTACAGCCATTAAGGATATGTTTACAGCTAAGAGCACAGGGAGTCAAACTCATGGCTCTTGCTATTGTTAACAGGAATTTGGCATCAAAGTCCCCATGAAGCCATTTGCTAATTTACCACTTATTGTTTCAAGCTGACAATATATATGTGGCAACTTAAACTTCCAGGGGGTCAATTTTCAGCAGGTTGTCCAGGGATCTTGCCACAGAACTCCCATTAATGTTAATGCAACTCATGTGGCAAGGCACCCCACACACTGCAAATTTACCCCAGTGCCTGTGAATAGTTGTTAACTGCTATATAGGTTGTGCAATGCTGGTGAATTGTTTCCTTCATGCAGACAGATTTCCCAATAAAAATGTCTCTCTTCTCTTTTATGGGATCTTTAAAAATGTTCTTTGGTGCAAAATGCTGTAGATACTATGCATCGGCTCAGTAGTTTTTTTTCCTTGTTTGAAAACTTCCTTGAAAACTCTCAAAGGTCTCTTCTGATATTAAACAGCTCCACTAGGAATATAAAGTTTCTGTCCCACATATTGATATTTCATACACTGTGTTTGTTAAGTATTCTTGCACTCTAAAAGCTCTACCAGAAACTTGGATATAGTTACTGTTGCCTATAAAAGAGCCTGAAATTACATCACATGGCCTACATGGGTATAGCTTTCATATGTTGATGTTTGTCTTTTTATATAATGCCATTACTAGAGAATTTTATCTTTCTGTGATATAAGGAAAACATCACTGCATACACCTGCTGATCACATGCAACAAAAATGCATATAGGTATCAGAGGAAACTAGGGAGCTAGTATTTCGTTACAGTCTATTCTTTGTTCCAAGAGAATATTAAGTTTTCCCAGTTAAAAGATTCTGAGTCTAAGATGCATGACACAAAAGGATGTGATCTTGACGCAGAACAATCTGCATTTTCATTCAGTATGCAAGGACTAACTATTATTCATTATGGAAAGTTACCACAGGCAAATAAAATGGCTCCAATGAATTCATTATTAATTATAACACTAGAAACTGATCTAATGCCAAAAGGCTTTTGCTATTGACTTAAAAATGAGATATAATTCTCTGAGCGGGTTAAAAGACTGAACTAGGTTTCAAGTCATGATTTCATTACTCATTCTCTGAAACAAAAAAGGGTTTACTTGCAACATTTTGGGCCAAATTTTCAGTAATCAGTTGTTTATTTTTGAACCCACAGTTTTGAAGGGGCAAATAATTATTTAAGTAAATTTGTGCCAACAATTATTCAAGGATGCAGTTTAGGCCACTTTAGACAGATAAATATCTGAAGGCACCCCAAATCAGTTGGTGAGACCTTTAAGCAGCCTCACAGACATATAGACTCTAAAGTCAGAAGGGACCCTTGTGATTATCTAGTCTGACCTCTGGCACATTGCAGGCCACAGAACCTCACCCTTCAGAACCTCCTGAAATAGACCCCTAACCTCTGGCTGAGGTACTGAAGTCCTCATGGTTTAAAGACTTCAAGTTACAGAGAATTCACCATTTACACCAGTTTACACATTAAATTTACAAGTGTCCCATGCCCCATGCTGCAGTGGAAGGCAAAAGCACCCCAGGATTGCTGGCAATCTGACCTGGGGGAAAATTCCTTCCTGACCCCAAATATGGCAATGAGTTAGACCCTGAGTATGTGGGGAAGACCTGCCAGGCAGATATCTGGGAAAGAATTCTCTGTAGTAACTTGGAGCCCTCCCCATGTGTAGTGTCCCATCTCTAGCAGTTGGGGATTTTTGCTGCTGGCAATTGCCACTGGGTCACAGCCTCTGTAGCAGTCCCATCAGACCGTCCCCTCCATAAACTTATCAAACTCAGTCTTGAAGCCAGTTACTCCTCTTGGAAGGCTGTTCCAGAATTTTACTCCTCTGATGGTTAGAAATCTTTGCCTAATTATGAGCCTAAACTTGTTGATGGACAGTTTATAGCCATTTGTTCATGTGTCCACATTAGCACTTCTTAAAATACTCCTCTCCCGCCCTGGTTTTTATCCCTCTGATGTATTTATAAAGAGCAATCATATCTACCCCCACTATTCCAGATGAGGTCTCAACAGTGCCTTGTATAATGGTACTAACACTTCCCTGCCTCTACTGGAAATAACTTGTCTGATGCATCCTAGGACTGCATTAGACTTTTTCATGGCAGTATCACATTGACGGCTTATAGTCATCCTGTGATCAACCAATACACCCAGATTTTTCTCCTCCTCTGTCGCTTCCAAATGAAAAGTTCCCACCTTACAGCAAAAATTCTTGTTTTTAGTCCCTAAATGCATTCCCTGGCACTTTGTACTATTACATTTAATCCCATTTCTACTATTTCACTTTACAAGGTCATCCAGCTCTTGTATGATTTCCGGTTCTCCACCATATTGGCTATACCTTCCAATATACTTTTGCAATTACCGGTACTTGTGCCTGCAAACTGCAAGAAAAAAAATGGAGGCCAAGCTTTCAAATTCTGGCCATTTCTGTTCTACATACCAAATGCTGCTCCTTAGGCACAAAGAAGTGAGTGCGAGACTCCTCTAGGAACTCCCCACTTGCTGTCATCTCTGTCTATTACTTGTCCCATTCCTGCCACATCTCACAGATCTCCCACCAAATTTCTCCTTTAAGATTTGTTTCCCCCTTTCACCTTGTCATCTTTGCCCATGCTAACCCTTAGGCTTGGAACGCTTGTTTTGATGTGCCAGTCAACTTCTCTTGAAATCACTCTTTTAAACACACTTTCCCATGAAGCCTTTCACTAACAATCAGCCAGAGATGCATATCTAAACAATATATAAACAAATACAACCCTGTTCCAATGTAACTAACTTCCAGACAGGCTTGGTGGTTCAAACTAGAGTGTGCAAGAGCATTTTATCTTCCCATTTCTTCCTTTCCCAGCCTTCTCTTCTATGCTGATCTGCTGTCATGCTATTGTGTTTTGATTTTACTTAGAATGTAAGATCCTCAAGGTGGGTCCTGTGTATTTTTTTTAACCTGTAAAACACTCCTTGTATCTAGAGTGAAAACACCTAATAATAATAATAATAATAAAAAATAACCTCCATTAAATGTGTGTGAAATATTTCACTTTTTGCATGGAACTTGGGGAGCTAAGCTTCTAGGAAACTTTAAAATCTGTTTTTGTTCTATAAAGGTGAAACTAATATTTTGGCCTCTGTGAAGTTTCTAATTCCAGCACAGCACTCGGTAAAACAAATAATCAGGTATGGCTTCATCCTGAGGCTTATGACTTTAATAGAAGTTTTCCCACTTACCCCAATTTATAATAAATAATAATAATAATAATAATAATAATAGGCTTGAAGGGCCAAGTTTTGCTCTCAGCAACACACATGCAAACTCCTCTGCTGAATATGGGTTGCACCTGCATAAATGTGAACAGAATCTGACCCCAATTTTTTGTTTTGTGGGGCAACATTTTGTATGAAAAAAGTCACCTTAAGCCACTGAATTAATAATGTCAAAAGGAATCAGGATAAATAGTGCTGTTGCTATAGTAATGCATTCATGCTGTGAAGAAATGTCTAGCTCTTTAAAAGTTTAAATGCATCCATATGCAAGCAGCTTACACGCATATGTGTGATTTAAAAGGTATCCTTGGTCTTTTTCTCTGGTAAAATTATAAGGTACCAATGAGGACTGTTGCTTGAATTTCTCTAATGGAAACCAAACATACCAGAAAATGTCATATAAATTGCCTGGACTACATTGTAGCACTGAGGAAAAGTATAGCTAGGGACTAATTTAGGTCACATAAGAAGAAAAGGAGCCAGAAGTGCAGTCTAGTCAGCTTGCCTGAACGTATTTTGACTAGAGCAGAGAGATCCTGGGAAAATCTGTGTGGTGAACAAGAAGCTGTTTTCACAAATGAAGCTTGCCAGGCTCATGAGGCTAGGGAAAGAACAATGTCTCCAGAGAAAGCAGAAGTGAGGATAACAGAAGTGAGGAAATGTAGTGAACTAACTGAACAATGACTATTCCTTCCATGGAATACAGCCCACCCCAGGCAAAAGAACTGACAGACCTGTGACACACTCCAAACCCACGTCATCAGTGTGCCCATTTGCTATGTAGCTATCTCATTTTAGCTAGTCTGAAAGAGACAGGTTTATTGAAGAATTGCCTCTCATTGTACTGAGAGGGAGTAGGCCATGAATAACTCTCATCCACAGCAATCTAAGTTCTTGGTCCTGAACAGCTATTTCCTAGTTTTACTGCTTGTTGGGTCAAGTTCTCTTTACTTTTCACAGCTAGGGATTCTGCTGTCTGAAAGTAGGCGGGTAAAGACATTGTCTTATACTCCCTGCCTTAATAAAGTATCTGCACTCCCATAATCCTTGTTACATGCCATGGAAAATTTTCAGTTCATTCACTGTGGCCCGACTCTGTATATCCTTATTCACTTATGGACTTTTATGCAAATTGTCTGACTGAAGTCAGTGGCATTTCGATAGGACAGAGTTGCCATTGGCTCAGCAAAAACCCCAAGAAAAAGTTTCATGCAGATGTGCATATTTGCATAATAGTCCCACTTAGGAGGCTGAAATTTCATGTAAATAAGATCCCTGCCCTGAACAGTCCTCCATGAGTCCCTGTAATGAATTCACAGATTTTAAGGTTAGAAGGGACCATTATGTTTACCAATCCCTCTCTGCTGGCATCATATCCTGGTGGCAATAACCCTCACCCTCACCTTGCAAATACAGAGGGATGGAGAAGAAGATGAATGAGTAGCATCCATGGAGAATCTTGGCCCTCACTCCATGATCTTGTGTTGAGAATTTCTTCCCTGCCTAGTTCCTATAGAAACCTCCTCACCAAACCCAGCTACATGGGAGTGAGACAGCGATTTGGATTCAGAACTTCATTTTACTTTTTCTGACTAGACAATAGGGTGCTGCAGTTTAAAATTAATGTATTTCATGGCTTGATTATTGATTGAATAGTCTAATATCCACTGGAGCAGTTTCTCAGGCCAAATGGCTATTTAGATAGCCTCAAAAGATAAACCTGTCCCGGGCACTCATAACTATTACATATACACATCTTGCTGCAAACACTTCACAAACACTTTCAATTTAGGAGTCAGACAGTGACTGATCATCATGAGTTGGATGAAGCTTTGCTCTAGGATGTAAGTGGCAAGCAAGGCATATGGGCAGCCTGTTTAATGCTCCAAGAAATACCTTTCTGCAGGCATAGAGCAAAATTGTATTGACCTCAGTGCAGGGTAAGTAGGTGAAATATATAGGAGGTAGGACTAGAAGATCTAATGGTATCTTCTGGACTTAAGATCTATGAATCTTCAAGAACTTCATAGAGCATTATATTATTTAACATGTTTATTGTTATAGTGCCCAGCACAATGGGAACCCAAACACAGATTGTAGATGGTCCCTGCCATGGAGAGCTTATGATCTATTCTAAATCTGCAAGACAGACAGAGTGCAGGAAAGGGTAGAACACACAAGCTGAGTGAACATTATGATGGAGGTAAACGGATTGTTAGGTATCCATTTTTGGAGGGGGAAAAGGATTACTTAGATGGGGATTAACTAAATGCTAAGAAAACGAGTGTTCTGTTTTCAAGCATAAAAAGAGAGATAGGGTTGTTCTTTCACTCCTTGGTACTGTACGCAGCCCTATCTTGGCCTTGCAGGCCATTTGATGTTGAAATGAGTCTTTCTTGGGATGACAGCAGACAGCCTTGCATTGGGTTCTTCTGATGGTGTGGTGTTTTGAGAGTCTCTTCCACTAGTTACTGGTTGCTCATTGTCCTGTGTTCCTTCCATGTCCTGATGATCATGTCTCAGCAGAGTGCCTTTCATTGTCCTCCACATTGGTGTTTTTTGTTTTGTGTTTATAAACGGAATATGTATTTGTGGTTTTGATGACATATATGCCTATCCACTGCTATGTTATATGAATGAGGATTTAATCTGTTTAAAACATGTAGCATGCTTCCAAGTGTATGATTTGTCCTTAGAAAATAGGGTCTCCTGTTTGTAGTCCTGGGAGGTCTTTAGCTTTTCAGTCATTGGTGGTATCTCTTCTCTTGTGTTTGTTGTTCCTTCCACCACTGCCAGTTGTAGTAATGCTGGTGCCACAGGCACCAAGCTAAACATGTGTCTTAATATCAAGCATTATACTAGGCTGCTGTCAATGCCTTCCCTGGGATGTTTTTCCATTAAAAAATGGCTTGTGTTCTTTGGACGAGTCTTAGCAATTTAACTGCTGATTCACCTTTGCCATTTGACTGGCCGTGGTATGTTATAGATATGATGCGACTGAACTCCCGTTCCCAGGTAAATGGGACAACCTCACGGCAAGTGAGCTGGGGTGTGTTGTCTGAAACGACCGAGTTTTGGACATAATGCCTATTGAAATACTTAATTGTCTATGATGGCTGCTATGGTAGTGCCTGACATTTCATCCAGTTCCCAGCAGTCTGAATAGTAGTCCACAATAATGAAGTGGTTTGTGGTGAAAAGGTCCTTTCTGTCTCTGCTCAGGGGGTTTTTTAGGGTTGCTGCATATTGTCATTGTCTCCTTTTGCTCCTTGGCCTACATTTCCCCACATATATGACAATTGCTCATCAGGTCTCTGATATCTTTGGTCATGTTTGGCCAGTATATGGTGTCTCTGGTTTTCCAGAGACATGCTTCTGTTCCAGAATGGCTCAGAGATATTCTTGAGAGACTCTATTCTCAGTGATCTGGGTGCTGTGATTTGAATCCGTTACATATGATGCTATCTTGAATGCTCAGCTCATCTTGATCGCTGTAGTATTTTTGGGAAGCAGGTGGGGCTTCTCTCCAGGTGTCTGGGCATCCTGACAAAATAACATATACGAGCACTTACTTGTAAATCTCCGCCTGGTTTAATTTGTTCTTGGATTCCTTCCTTGAACTGGCACTTGGATGAAGTGGTTTTCTATAGCCGTCTGTGTTTTCTGTATTTCTATCAGATTGAGGATCTCATTGTTCAGTTGCCATATTTTCATGCTGCAGGGCTGCTCTGGTTAAGAACTCAGCTATATATATCCCAGTGTCTTTCTTGTAATGTACATCTAAGTAGCAGAATTGCATTTGGTAGCGTGCACCGAAGGTGTTTGGGGACCGTCAGCACTGGCTTTTTAATAATATTCTCTAATAGTTTATGGTCACTTGTTACTCAAATGTCTTAATGTCCTTAAACATACTGATCAAAATTTTTACCTGAGAACACTATTGCAATTTCCCCCCCCCCCTCAATTTTAGGTGTAACTTTGTTCCATTGATGATAGTGGCCTTAATGCAAAAGGTACCAGCTGTCCCTTTGGTAGTCGTAATGCCCAATACCTGCCTCAGTGGTATCACATTGTATGGTTGCCTCTTCATTCCTGTAGTAGTATTTAAAGATGGGATTGTTGGTCACCAGCTCCTTGATGTGTGATGGCTGAATCACGTTGAGGTAACCATATCCATGCTATGTCTTTGACCAGTAGTCATCTCAGGGGTTTGCACACATCTGAGAGGCTTTGAAGAAGTTGTCAGATAGTTTACAAAGCCTAATAGTTTCTGAACAGATTTAGTATCTTTAGATATAGGCATCAGCTGTATTGCTTTTATCTTTTAGGGGTTGGCTCATAGGCCTTGGGAGATCAACAAATGTCCATTGTATGGTACTCCAGACAATTGCAATTTAATCTTGGATTTCCATCCCTGGCTTTTTCTAGCAGATAGGAGGTTGTGGCTGTGATCCGCCAGATCTTCTGCCCTGCTGTCTTTGTATTTGTACACTAGGATATGATCCTGCAAGTCCTGTTAGTACATCTTGTTGGCAGTGTTGATATTCTTCTGCTATAGGTTTGATTCCCAACATCATTCTCAACCATCTGTAGCTACCTGCTGGTGTCCAGAATGTGGTGAAGCAGCTGCTTGCTTATCCAATAGCACTTGTGAATATCTGTCTGTCACCAAATATTCATAATATGCCATTTTGGGTCATATTTCTTTAGTTGTAGGCATTTGATAGTGAATTCTTTTTAGCACTTTGTTTAAGTTGCTTGGGTTTATGGAAATGTGCAACTTGCCTGACTTCAGTGGTTCCCATGCCACTTATTCGTCTTTTTTGATCTCTCTGACTTTAGCAATGATGCCTCTTTTCCCATTTGCTTTATTGCTCTGACATTTCAGGGTGCAATCCAGACCAGTAAGGGTCTTTGTCACCCCGGCCTTGCAAGCCTCTCAATGCTTTGCTGTTGTAGTTCCCACCTGGGCTGCTCGCAACCTTCCAGCCTGCAGGTAACACCCTGCGTCTGTGTATGGCTGAAACCTGCCTACGCACTCTAGTCACACTCTGGCTACCACATGCAGGGTGACCCCAACACACTCTCAGTCCTGGATTTCCCCCCCAAAACATGTGTTTAACTCTGTCCAGCCCTCTTCTGGACATTTCGGATATATTAGGTCCATTGCCCCTCTAAAGGGGATCAGTATTCAACAGCTTGCTGCCTTAAATGGAGTTACCCACACACTTCACAAGACTGGATTAGTTTTGATTAAAGAATAAAACAAGTTTATTTAACTAAGAAGTAGGTTTTAAGTGAATACAAATATTAAGACATTAGTGTCAAAAATGGTTACAAAAGAGATAAAATGCTTCCTAGTACTAAACTTAGCTAACTTGACCTGATTTAAGGTGAAATTCTTACATGGCTTTTCAATAGCATTGCTGACAAAGTTTCATTTCAGGATCTGCTCCCAAGGCCCAATGGCTGTTTTTGTCTTACATGACAAAAAAGATAGACAGGGAGAGAGAACTTGGGGGTGTTTTTGCCCTTGGAAATGCATTTCCCTAGATAGAGTTATTTCCAATTGAGAGCAAGGAGACATGGTGTCTGGTGGAGAAGAGGTGTTGTGCTGTTGCTTTTCACCTGTTTGCTGAGATGCAGATTTGTCTCTCTCTTGCCTTCCCCCATTTCCATGCCAAAGAACAGCCACGTGATAGGTTATGGCCCATGAGCTTTAATGATATCTGTCTTGGGTAAACCTGTTTCTCAAAGGCAAAGGATGCCCCACTTCCCAGTTTTGTCTGATAAACACACTTCAGCCACGATTTCAGCTTATGTTTATAACTTTACATATGTTGATACCTACATTTCCCCATGATATTCACTAGCAAGTAATAAGATTCAAATAATACCCTTATAAGGCACATTTTGTACAAAGGGTTATTGCTGCATTCTGTCACATGCTCCTATTAATTTTCTCTCAATGCAATGAGTGCTCCAAGGCAGGTGCTGTTCTGGCGGATTCATTTCATCTATTTCATGAGTCCACCATTTTGCATAGTGTGGCTATATATTTGTGTTTCTCCAGAGTCTTGATTACAATTGTTGAAAAATATACCTTTTGTATAAGACATGATTTGTAGGCTTAAAATGCTTTTGAGGCACTTAAGATTTTACATGGGTCCTCCTGATCTGCTGCTGACATAGCTGGATGCTGGTGGAAACTATGGCATCCTTTGTCAATTACAGCTAATAGTGTGTATGCTCTTATTCTGTTTTTCATTTTATCTAGCCCCATTGCAATGTCAGGGTATGGCTACACTTGGAGATGTGCAGTGCTGGGAGTTACAGCTGTGTTTGTACAGCTGTGTAGGGACAGCGCTGCAGTGTGGCCACACTGCCAGCTGCCAGCACTGCAGTGTGGCCACATTTGCAGCGCTGTTGGGAGTGGTGCATTGTGGGCAGCTATCCCAGCATTCAAGTGGCTGCAACGTGCTTTTCAAAACAGAGGGGTGGGGTGGAGTGTGACAGGGAGCGTGGGGGAGACAGAGAGAGTGGATTTTTGGAGCTGACACTTGTCAGCTCCCTGCCTTGCAAGTTCTAAGGACTGGAAGATACACAGCACCTACCTTCAATCATTTAAAAAGTTTTGACCCTTCCCCCACCTCTCTTATTCACTAAAAGCAAATTATGCACTCCTAAATAGCCTTCAGACCACATAACCAGCTGCTCAACACGGACTCCCTCCTCCCCTCAAGCAAACAGCTGTGAACATTCCAAAGCAATTCCCCTGCCTCCGCTCGCTCGCTGGAGCGAAGAGCAGCTGTCTTTGTTTTTTAGATAAGTAGGTCTGGAGAGCTCGTAGTTCAGCCATTCTTCCAGTTTGTTGTGGACAGGAATTCTGGGATAACTCTTAATACCCTGGAGGCCAATAAAAGCGCTTTTGGTGGCCACACTTGATGAGCAGCACTGGATCACCAGTGCTGGAATCGCTACACCCCAAGCAGACCAGGTGTACAGCCAGCGCTGCAGCCAGGGAGTTGCAGCGCTGGCTGTGCTTTGCAAGTGTGGACAGAGTGAGTTGCAGCGCTGTAACCCTCCAGTGTAGCCAAGCCTTCAGTGTTCCCACTGTGATCTAAAGAATATTCAGTTGCTAAATTCATCACCTTTCATGTCCACCTGCTTGGGGACAGGAATCTGCTATGAGGCCATAATTATTGTGTTCTCTTTAGTTTGTTTGTGGCAATATTCTTAGCTTCTGATTTCACATACCTGTAGGAGCTGACTTATTTCTGACACCATGTCCAGTGTTCAAGCATAAAGAGAGGGAGAGAGATAAGACAGTACAACATTCGGGCTTTACTCCTTCCTCCATATATGCTGTTTTCTCTCTCATCGAGCACTTCCTAGAAGTAAAGTTCTCTACATTCCTTTATGTAAGCATACTATAGTGCCCTCTATTGGGAAGCTATTGTAACATCCCATATGTATCCCATAGGGGAGTTTGTGGGTACTGGAAGTGTATAGTCAGAGACCCTGTGGCCACATTCCCCACCCCTTTTCCTGACTTGCCCTGAAATCCTTCCTCCACATTGGAGTAGGAAAAGCTGGCATGGACCCCTGGTCTAGCACTTACGAGCGTGCTATTCCCATTCACTTTGAAGGAAGAGTTAAAATGAGGCTAATGCACTGGGACTCTTCTGCAGCCTGTTCCCATGGGGTTCAGTTTCATTCTCTGAGCATAATCATTTCAGTCTTATAAAAAATTATGTTGGCTACACTCCATATATAGGCATGCAGATGGAGGTACAACTCTGTCAGTCAGAATGATATTCCAATCCCCAGAATGAGATTTCTTAGAAGCTGCTTTTTAGGCCCCTAAATTAGGATTAAGCTTTGCAGAGGCTATGCAGCCAAAACACTAGAACCCTTGTACTGCAAAGATAATTGGCTCTGATTCTCCCCCCGCCCCCCGAAAAAAACAAAACAAAAAACACCATGCAAATCAGAGTGTTGTATGAAAGACAGGCATAAAGCTCCCAGCTGCTGTGCTCTGATCCTGATTCACCATCCACTGTGATAGAGCCATCCTCAGAGAGCTCTGAATTATGTCAGTCTAACACCCAGAGTGGGTCTGAAAAACCTAGCCCAGGATTAGTGTTGTTTTTTTTTTTTTTTTAAAGTTTTGTTTGTAGCAAAAATAACTGAATGCTAAACATTTCTGACTGTCATTTTAAGAGTAAAACAATTTATAGTAACCAAGTCCCCTGTAGCTTTTATCCTGAAAACAAGCCATGCATATCTGAGCCATTTACATTGTCTGGTTTTATACTCTACTCTAGAGTTTTGGCTCAAAATAGATAGAGATCATTGTGGAAGACAACACTGACAAGACACTGAGTTTTTGGAATGATTACTTTGATGGTAAGAATTCCTAGTTCTTGGCCTAGCTGATGTGATTTTCAGCAGAGTTTTTAAAGCTTGTTTTTTGTTAGCTATACAATTAATTATCTTGTGATTTTTTTTTTTGCATGTATTTTTAGGCTTGTTCTTTATCACAAGCTTGAGGGAAATAAGCTTGGAAAAGTCTTCTAGTAAGATTTGGAATCTCTGATTTACAACTCACTGACAATAGTTTTGATGTCTCAGAGTTTTCTGGGTAGTTCAAACGGATACACACTATTTGTTTAGAGTAAATGTATTCCAACTCTCTAAACAAAAAAAAATAGCCACCTGTTTATTAAGATGGCCAGATCTAAAGTGAAAATAAATATTCTGGGCCAGATCCTCAGGTGGGATAAACTGGCATAGTCAATGCAAGCAATTAAAGTTAGAGCTATACTGATTTACCCTAGCTGAGGATCTCAACTGACTCATGCATATGTGCTGAAATGAAGTGGGCTTTTCAATTAGTGATTTTTCAGTGCATTTCTCTTTTATCCCTTTTTCATTATATCTTGTTTACAGCAGACATGAGTGCACTGTCACTTGCTGTGGGCCAGCAAAGGGGTTAAGAGTTATTCCCTCTTTCAAAATCTTGATTAATGAAGAAGTAATTCATTGCCGATAGCAGAAAAACAAATCACCTAATTAAACTACTTAAGGCATAACCTACTTAAAATTCCTAATACAACACTTTTTCAAAGAAGAAAGTTTACCCCTCCCCCTCAATTTCAGGCACTGTTATTCCAAACAGTTTACAAAGAAATAGGCTCAAAAATCAAAATTTGGATCCAGATCTGGTTTAGAGCTTAAAGTTCAGGGATATTCAGATCTGAGGTACTGGGTTAGGCCACTTTTTGCAAAGAAGCAACATGAGACAAAAGTATGAGAAGTGATGATTATAGTTACATAAAATAATGAATTGTATAAAGAAAGGAAGTGGCATGTGACATTATGTCACAGTATAGGAACAAGGAGACATCCAATGAAAATAAGGTAACAAATTTAAAGTTGCAGAAAATACTTTCCTACCTGATTAACCTGTGAAATTCATTGTCACAAGATATCACTGAGGCAAAAAGCTTTGCAGGATTCAAAAAAAAGGGGCTAGACACTTATATGTATTAGATAGGATAAAATCCCCCACATGCTTCAGGTCAGCCGCCAACCACTGATTGCTGTGGGTTAGGGGAAAAAAAAAAAAAAAAAAAAAAAACGACATCTTTGGGCAGATTATTCCATAATTTCCCACTATATCTGCACATTCCTCTCAGGCATCCAAGAATCTGGAGAGGTGACACCACGCTAGTTGGACCATTGTTCTGTTCTGGCATGGAGACTTCTATACTCAAATTCCAAATGTCCATGCTTAAAGATATTATACTTTTATTTTGTAACAGGTTTTTTCTCCCAACTCCAGTAGGCAAATATTGCTTAGCACCTATATTGTGCTTTTCATCCATATATAAAAATGCTTTACAAAAGGAGGTAATTACCACCACCCCCATTTTACTGATGTGGACACTGAGGCATTATGTTTCACAGCAGTCAGTAGCGCAGCAGGAATATAATCCAGGTCTTTTGATTCACAATACAGTGCCCTATTCACTCCTCTGTGCTGCTTCAGTGTAGAAGGTTGACTTGGGGTGGGGGGAAAATAATCCATGTCTTCTTAAAACAGCTATGTTTCTAAAAGCCATGTTGCTTCAACAAAACTGATCTAAAGTCAAGAAAGTAAATATTCAAACAATTGTTAAAATATTTTCAGCTAACTTTTTACAGCATGAACTATAGCAAACAAAGGTCTAATTTTATAATGGGAAAAGTTTGCATAAGACAAGTATGTGTTACCCTAACAACCATTTGTTAAAGGGCAAATCCCAGTGACATTAGATATATAAAAGATTTATTTATTAAGGCTCTGGTCCAGCTCTAATATTGAAGTTAGTGGGAGTTTTGACATTGTCAATGAGAACAGCAGCAGACCCTAAGTGAGGGTTAGATCCTGCCCTTGTTGCATGTACAGATGAGTAAATGACGGGGATATCCTGGCCCCTCTGGTGTTAATGGAAGTTTTGTCATTGACTTCAATGGGACCAGGAATTCATTCCCAGTGTTCCACTTTGGACCTTGCTAGCTACCCAGATTTTCAGGGGAGATCACCAACCAAATGCACTATGTAGTGTTGTCCTTGCCCAGTGGCATTGATAAAAGACCTGTTCCATAACAGACAACACTTGAGAAAGAGACATAACTTGTGCTTTCACCCTTTTTGGGCAATGAGAATTCATACCCTTCTCCACAACTGGAATTTTGGAATGGAATTTATTCAGGCTGAAATGTCTCACACAGAGTACCAGTGGCTGCATGCTCTGTAGTTTATGTTGGTTGTTGTCATTTGTCCTTTCACACATTTTAAGGGAGGCAGAGACAACCGGAGTTGTCTCCTTGTTGGTCAGTGGACTCTTTTGGGTTCTGAGGCTGCGATTCAGTGCTAATGCCATAACATCAGGATGGAGACAATGTTCTCCTGGGGAGTTTCCTAGTGATGATGAATAGAACAGTCACCAAGTCAAGAAATGTGGCAGCAATGCCTGAATACAAGTTTGCTTGACATTATAGCACATGTACAGCCTATGAGAATAAATCTCATAATGGCTCTGGCCAAGTCTCTTTTTTGAGATTCCCACTTCTGTCTTTAATGTTGATCCTCCATGCATGCCAGAATTCAGAAAGTGATTCTCTGGATCATGTGCTGAGCTTTAGTCTAGTCAGAGATTCAAGAGTTTCTCCTTTTTATGCTGCTCTGATACACAGTCATTTCCTAGAAAAAACAAAACCTAGCTAAGTGTCTTAAACCCCATAAAAATACATTAACACTTAGAGCTGGACAAATACTCCATATTTTAATGTAAATATTCATTTGACGTTTTAAGTGGTGCTTGGACCATGCTTGCACTCCTTTTATATTTGCTTTCTGCAAACATACTAATGTCATTAAAATTCCATCACTTGCATTTGAAGGAAGCATTTTTCAAAAAATGAAGGAGTACTCACAGAAACCAAATTAGCTCCCAACTGTACAATGGGGATAATAGCACTTCCCAACCTCACTGGGGTGTTGTGAGGATAACTACATTAAAGATTGTGAGGCACTCACATATTACAGTGACATGGGTCATATATTTAAAATAAATTGGTAGATCACTACTATTTTGCAAGCAGAAAATCAGGTAAATCATTTCTTTTAAGTTATTGACTCATTACTATTTGCAATGTAAATATACCATTGTTTAAACTGTCCACTTTCCCCATCTTGTTTCACGACACTTTAAAAACAAGAATAAAAAACCTCCTAAACCAGAGTAAATTCCCTAATTACTTACCTATGCTTTTCCTGGCTCAGAGAGAGATTGCTGAGGCTGGCTCTCAGTTACACTGGTTTTTCAAACTGTGGACTTCGCTCTCCCTGAGGACCATGATGAGATTATACGGGAGGCATGAAGTGAGGTGCATGGCTGCATCTGGCCAGGTCTCCCGGCCGGGGCAGGGCAGCACAGTGGCAGAGAGAATGCATAAGGGATCCCCAGTGGTTGGGTGGAGTGCAATTATTGGGACCGTCCCGATATAGGGGCTTTGTCTTATATAGGCAACTATACTCCCTGTAGTGAGGTGGCCTGGTTTCCAGCTGCCTCGGAGGGGGACAAGCCCCTCTGGATGCCAAAGTGGGCAGAGCCAGTGGAGCTTGCGCCCGCCCCCCAGAGGTCAGGGCACAGGACAGGAAGTACAAAAGCCCAACCCCAGAGCTCACTAGAGGCCTGGCTGCCAGACAAGCCAGACGCCTGTGACCTAGCTCCTGGTTGGGAGACTCCTGCAGCTTGTGGCTGACCTGAGGACTGGCCAGACACCGACCAGTCCCCAGAGAAACTGGTAAACCTGTCCCTGGCAAGTTACCCAAAGTAGCTGCCAAGCTTACTGCCCGCCGGGTACCCAGAGGAGCCCATGGTGCTTGACTCCTTGGAAGCCTCTGTCCAGACGCAGGTACCTCGGGTGGGGGAAGGGGTAGGAAGTTGCTTGGGGGCAGCCGACCCTAGTCTGGCTGCAGCACATCCAGAGCCCATGTCAGTGTATCGCGGCCGGGATCCCCACTGACGCAGCAGCGGGTCATCTACTGCTGCTAGGGCCCCAGGCTGGGACGCAGTGGAGTGGGAGGGCCTGCATCCCCTCTGCCACCCAATGTGCAGGTGGCAGTCTCCCTCTCTCCCCCTGGTCCTTCGGAGCTAGAGCCTGGGCCTCCTAAACGTATCTGTTTGCTCCACTCCTGCCTGAGGGCCTGAGCTCCTGACTGTTTCCCGCCCAGCCAGGCTAATTCCCAGATTCACTGGACTTAAGTAGTGAGGTGGCCTGGTTCCCAGCTTCCCCAGAGGGGGACGAGCCCTGGCCAAACCCCTACACCTCTCCTTCCCCCCCTAAAAAAGATATAAAAATAAAAAATAAGTATCCTGATTTTTCATACTTGTTATCTGGTCACCCTAGGGAGTGCAGCCCTGCCCTGACTTAGCAGCAGCCTATTGCTTTCCCCTCTTCCCCTCCCTGACCACTGTGGACTCCCTGCTGTGCTCCCTGCTGCTGTCCTGCCCCAGGGTCACTTCTTTTTTCAGGGAGTGGGGTAGAGGAGAGAGGGATAGTTATGTATACAAGACAAAGCCACTAATATTGGGACCTCTGGTCACCCTGCCATGGGCACCTGTATGGCCACAGCCCCGGATATTTTAAACTCTCCAGAGCTTGCAGGAGACAGAGGTTCCAGGCAGGTAGGAGGGGGTGAGAGGTCCCTGGTCTGCTCTGCACTGCCATGGGCTCCTCTGGGACAGAGCCAGCTGGGTCCTGTCACTACCCCAGGCTTGAGCTGCCTGCTGCCCTCTGACTTTCTGCCTTAGAAGAGCAGGAGCAGTGGGGATGGGGTTGTTGTATGGCTCCCGTGTTCGCGAACCCCTCCTCTATTATATTCCTGTGCAGCCCATGCTTTAATTGCAATTGTCAAAATGTTCCATGCAGTTTGGTGAGCCAGTACTATCCAGACAGCCACCCACTCAGGCATAGCAATTGCCAAATGCCGAAAAATCCTCACAAAAATGAAGGAATTCATGATCACTTGCATCAGAGGAGTCATAGACTGGATAATGATTGGGCTTAAAAAAATATAGGTGACAAATCTAATTCTCAATTTGTGTATGGGTGACAAGTAGCTCAACAAATTTTATTAAGAGCCTGGAGAACTGAGACTAAAGTGTCAGACCCTCCTGTTTGGCTAAACTCACTGTACTCACTGCAAGACTGAAAAGGTGGATGCGGGGGAGTTAGAGGCAATAGTGGCTTTAGGCATAATCTGTGCCCTCTGGAAACCCTAGTGTAAATTAGAAGACTGCTCTAGTTTATGCCAGTTGTCTAGAGTCCCCATGTTTTTCATCCTGCAGCTAGCAGTCCCCAGGACATGAGGGCACCAGGCAGCCCTCCTCTGGCTGAGAGGGGGATCGCATAGGAGTCAGTTGTCGTTCTGTGCTATCTAACGATTCCCAAGTACGGGGAGGAATCCTTAAGGGGCTTGTTAAGATGATCCCAGGGCAGCTTTGTTGAGTTGAGGATCAGACACAAACCCTGGCTGAAATGATTTGACAGAGCAGGAGTTCAACAGCTCTACATAAAAGATTATGCTAGTTGACTTTGCAGAGAACTTCATCCTCCAACAGGTCATACGTTCTCCCCTTCCTAAGATACAAATATTTTTCCTTATATAGAGCTGGATTGGGTTTCCTCACAGGCAAATCCTAATGTGTATTCAAAACTGTTCAGATAGCTTACTTAATGCTTTTGCTATTAGCACTGAAATGGGACAGTCATTACAATACCAGATACAAAACAGGACCTATGACTTACTGTTTTCTTTTCTTGTGGGTCCTTGATTTGTTCTTTTCACTATGACCACCTCATGGCTTTCCCTAAAAATTGCCACGACCAAACCACAACCTTCTTCATAATTCAAAGATGTGACAACTAAACATGCTGTTCAAATCATGGAACCATGGGATTAAAATGAAAGGAAAAAAGTTGACTTGAAAGATGGCTTTTAAAATTGTATTTGAACTGTAGTAAAGCATCAGAATTTCTAATTCTCCGTGGAAAAATATTACACAGCCTATATAGAGCCAAAAGTCTAGTAGGTAATGAGTACCTGTGACTGTCATTGACTTCAGGGGGAGTTGTGAGTACTTAGGATGTCTCCAGAATTTGGTCTAAAAACAGTGCTCAGAATCCTAAACTACCCAGAGAGGTGGAATCCCATTGACAAAACTGAGTTCAGTGGAGCCAGAATTTCAACACAGGAATGTAATCCAAGCAGAGAGGGTCACTTGAGTTGCTGAGCCCATAAAATTGGAAAGCTGGCAGTAGATGTCTCTGGATAGCTACCTGAAAAAAGGACAATTCTGGGAAAACCTGGACAGGTGGCAACACTAGTGGGCACCCAAAGGCCCTGAAATCTAATGGCTGATCCTGCAATATGCTGAGGACTGTCTCCAAGGTCTTCACTCTGATTGGCTCACAAGAGTGTCCCCTTGATGGATTAAACCCTAAAACAACTAGAAATAAATGTGGTTCTTACCAAATAGAGAGAAGCCCCAGTCCTGCTTCCTTTGATGTCAATGTGGTCATTGACTTACATAGGAGGGAGGGAAATTAAGACAGAGCAAATTCATTAAGACACTTAAAGATCAGAGTCAGAATTTGAAAAAACCAACCCTGTTGCACTGTGGTGGGGTGTACAAATCCCACTTTGGACCTGAAGAGGTTAAAAGGTAATACTGATCCCACATAACCCCACACCTCCAGGCCTACCTAGTATGGTCCCACTGGAAGAGTGAGTTAAAAGGAGCTCAGAAGCCCCGACAAAGGGTGGTGGAGAGACTGGAGGAGTGAGGAATCCTCTTCCAGGAAGCCAGACAGAAGAGTGAGCCTGAGAGGGACTATGGAGCAGTAATGCGCTCAGGTAGAGCCTTCTCCAGCCACCACCACTCTTTGAGGGCCAGCAGGTCCTGCAGGCTTCTTGCATATTTGCACTCCTTTTGTTGTTGAGTGACTGACTTGACTGTTTGGACTATAGGGCCCATGCCCCAAATGGAAAGGATATACAAATAGGACATAGCCAAGAGAAACGAACTTACACTTGCTGCAGGGAGGACCCTGCTGGTGTTGCTTCCTACAGAACCTTGGGCTGGGACCTGGTGGAGAGGGAGGGCCAAGGCCCAGCTGTGGGAGGAGAGCCAAAGATTCATGGTTCAAGGTCAGGAACACACCCCTCTGCCATCTGGACAAGGAGGCAAAGAGCTGGAAGTCAGGTGTGCTAACCTTTAGGCTGCTCAGCCCCCCAAGCTCCCTATCACATGCACCCAAAGCTAATGGAGTTAAGAAAGAAGAGGAACAAATATTATCTGTAATGGGGTGTGTGTGTGTGTGTCACATTCACCTCTCGTGAGCAATCCCTGGCCAAATGTGTGTGCCTGCACTCTCAATCTATTTGTGGTGGGTCTTCAGTGACTCTGCCCTCCAGCCAAGTCATACACAATCTGTGAGATAAAAGCAACACAAACCCCTTTTGGGGTACAAGTCCAACAGGGGCCTCTCTCAGTGCCCTCTGTGATGTGTCTCTGTTGGTCCTGCTCTGGAATAGAGCAGTGTCCCAGGGCTGCTTCCCTGGAAATAATATTTTCACCCTCTCAGGGCTCTTCAGCTGGGCTACTACAGTTCAGCCCCCCTTCTGGGGTGCTTCAAAGTCCAGGCCACTTTCCCAGTGGCTGGCATTGGTGGGGGAGAGGGGACAGACCCAGGCCCACCCTCTACTCCAGGTCCCAGCCTAGGGAGCCTATAGACAGCAGCCATGCACAATGTCCCTTTAATTAAACTGCATTGCTGCTATAATTCCCTGGGCCACTTCCCCATGGCTCCCATACATTCTTCACCCTTACCTCAGGGCCTTGTCCTTGTGGAATCCCAGAAATCAGGCTGGAGCACCACCCACTCTTCTTTAGCTCTAGCAAGGAACTGAACTTGCTTTGGTCCTGCAGCTCTTCTTATACTGACCTGCTGGGCCCTGATTGGCTACTTCCCACACTGGCTGCTTCCCACACAGCCACTCAAGGCAGCTTGGAGGACCTCTCTACTGCCCTTTTCTGTGGCAGCGGGGTAGCGGCAGGGCCACAAGGCCTCCAGCAAGGGGCTTCAGGGCCTGGTCCACCCCATCAAATGATCATCAGGGCCCTAATCTTAGAAACTCTTATGTGTGTGAGGATACACAGGTGAATAGCAACTATTCATGAGAGTAAGGCCCAGTCCCTAATTTTGGAATGAGTTAATGAAAATGCTGTAACAATCTGGGCTCAATATAATTGTCAGATAAGAGTATGAGGGAGGCCAGTGAGAAGACAAGAATAATAACCAAGTTTAGAAGTTCTGCATGCATGGATCAATAACTTTGTGTCAGAAGACGAGAAGCTGCTCTGGAAATAAGCAATATTCAGGATAGGAGAAAGCAATTCTAAACATGTCTTTCAAGTGTCACAGCAGAGACCGGTTTGAATCAATGAAAAGCAATCAATGAATCTGTTATGTCATCTTAGAAATGAAAGGGAGTGATGCATCAAAGTTCAAATGAATATCCAGGACAAGCTGAAGAGACCAAACAGAGCCAGAAATTAATAATTCAGATTTGGCAGAACTTAGATGTAAACACTTTAGCCTCAGCTATTGTTTGACATTTGAAGAGAGGACAGCAAAATAGCAACTGTTCTCTCAGACGAGACACAAGAAAAATAAATGTGTTGTTATTTAGCATAAGGTTGGAAATAGTTCCATGATTAAAATAGCATGGCAACTCAAAGAAATACTGTATTGTATGTAAGGAACATGAAATAAAGTCCAAGGTAATGCCTATATCCTTACATTTTATATACACATGGTAAGATTACTGTTTGCGGAAGACGTCACCATTAAAAACTAATGAAACTTGTCATATGACATATTATCTTCATACTAGGAGTTTTGTAGTACTTATTAGTTGAGGTACTTTAATTAAACTCACAACACTCTCTTGATGCGAGGGAGCATTATTATCCCCAGTTGAGTGATGATGGGTAAACTCACTCGCAGAGCAGTTTCTTCAGTTCTTCATCCTTCCTTTCTCCAACCAGACACTCACCAGAGATCTGGGGTTTATCATAGGCTCAGGGGAACACTTTTGTGGGAGTCGTTTTGTAAAGTATTGGCAGCATATCATTAATTTGACCCTGGTTATTCAATGGTTATCAGAAACGATGAGCTGTCCTGGGAGATGCATGCTAATGTTACCTTCCCTAATCTCATTTGGCTTCAGCATTAGCCACATGGGCCAGCAGCTAATCTTTATCTGTCAGGAAAAGATTGATCAGAATGACAAACTGCAAAGTAGGTTTACAGATTTTCCCCTCTTTTATAACAGGACCAAATAGCACAGAGGTTTTTTTGGTTAGACTTATTATGATCAGTTGGAATACTCATTGGAAAAAGCAGCTGAACAAGTTGCACTGAATTGCTGTGAAGATGCATCAAAAGTGATGTATTGGCAAACCTAATTTGTCTCTGAAAAAATATTGTTCAGAGAGTGGAATTATGACACTTTTTGTTCACATTTTATTTTATAGAAACTTGATTTGCCAAGAATTGCATCTCAGGAGAAAAAGCCTCAGTTACAGAGAGTTCAGGTTTGTATCCATTTAATGGTTTCTTGTATCCTCCGGTTGCAGTTCTAAATGCCCTCCTCCGCACTGTATTTGTATTCTTGAGTAATGTCTAGAAAGTTTTAAAGATCACACTCACTATTTGGGGTCAGCCATAGGAAACGATAAATGAGATGGTCACACAGGGTAGCAAAATTAAAAGGCCACTAATTTTGCTAAGCAATTTTGTGCAAATGCTTCAGCTTTTGAGATGCCTCTTTCATCACACTGAAGGTGTCTGACTGGCTGTGAGTCTGTGAGTGATTGAAACAAGACTGAAAATATTAACAGTATGGCAGGACAGGGTAAGGTGGATCTGTGATAAAAATCACAGGGGTGGAAAGGTAAAATATTTAGAATTGAGCAGAATACAGGCTGACTTAAAGCCAACTCTGCTCAGACATTGCTGATAAACTTGAAAAGCAATGGTTTTAAATATACAAATATTATTACATTTCCCAAACACAGTGGGATTCAATAATAGAAATGATAACTGGGTAAAGCAGACTTCTGGCTTCCTTCCACATAAGGCTAGCAAATCATCCACAGGCCCTTATTAAAGTGTACTTTGTTTAGCACAGCATGCTAGAAAGCATTGCCACTAGATGAGAGCATACTAAAGCTACAATGAACCATTAGAATCAGGTATCACTTTTTCCATTTGCAATGCAAGATTTTCCAAGTCGGTGTCTGGAATTCAAACCCAAATACATCTGAATTTCTGAGGCTTTTATCTGGAGGAAAAAATACTCATACAAGGAAGGTCTCATGTTTAGAGAGGACATGTGAGAATCAGGCATGATTTACCTTCAATCCCATTTCTATGCTGATCTGTTTGTCAACAAAAGGATCTACAAAACTGTAGTACCCAGATTGCAAAAGAATAGAGAGGTACTAAACCTAAAGAAGTTGAACAAATACAAATTTTCAACACAAAAGTGCCCTTTAATGTATTTGCCCCTGCCAAACAAGAAGGAGTAGGAAGAAACAAAGCAAAATTAAAAAAGATTATTTTGTAAATTTCTGGGGTGGAATTTTATTTTAAAAATATGATGCTGTGGGTGCTATTAATATGTAAGCACATGGTGTGGCATATTGGTATTATTGTGGTGCCTCTGTATTTAGAATGTGAACTGTTTATTTTTCAGTGGTACTCTGTGAATTAGTGGGCATTCTCACCAGGCCAGGACAGGACCAGCACCATACCCAAAGCTGTTTCAGGCCGGTGCCTCAGGGCACAATTTATTATTTTAACAGATAAACTCTCAGATTCGTGGACAGTGATGGGACACACGATGTAGAGGGCTCTGAGTTACTACACAGAATCCTTTCCCAGGTGCCTTGCTGGTGGGTCTTGACCACATGTTCAGGAATTAACTGATTGCTATATTTGGGGTTGGGAAGGAATTTTCCCCCGGATCAGAGACCCTGGGGTTTTTTCAGTTTCCTCTGCAGCATGGGCCACATGTCACTTGCAGGTTTAAACTAGGGTAAATGGTGAATTCTCTGTAACTTTAAGTCTTTAAACCATGATTTCAGGACTTTAGTAACCCAGCAAGCGGTTAGGGGTCTATTACCCAAGTGAGTGGGTAAGGTTCTATGGCTTGCTAGGTGCAGGAAGTTAGAATAGATGATCATGATAGTCCTTTCTGGCCTTCATATCTATGAGATTCCCAAAAGAAACACCACAGGCCTTCAAGCCTCCCCAAAGAGTTAACTGCTCTATAGTTAAAATACAAAAAAATGATTTAAGGTTGATACTACCTATTATCAAATAATTAGAAATAATTCTAGGCAGCATTCTCTGTGGAATTCTCACTTAGGGTTCATGTCTGGCATTTTAAATCATTTTTAATAACCAAGGAAAATGCCAGACAAACTATGTCACAATGGAGTTAATATTGTGAATATGAATCCGTAACTTAAGGGTAAAAACCTTTAGAGGGATGTTGTAATTATCCCCAAACCCAGCATTAAACTTTGCAAATTGAGAGTTCAAGCTTAAGGTATGGAAATACACAACTGAGGAACCCCACACAACCTTAACTCTGCCCCTTATTGACAGAATGTAAGAGAAAAATATGAAAAGGAAAATTGAAAGTGCATTTAAAAATCAGTTCTATCTAATCTGGGACCACAAACAATACAATCCCTTTATCCTAATCATATGGTCATTGCATAGTGTCACTAATGGGAAGTTTAAGGTTGTTGAGGTGCCTTAACTGTGAAAAACAGAGAGTATCTCAGCTCTGTTCTGTGATGTCAGCCACTCAGCACAAAACCTAGCACTGTGAAATTGGTAACTGGGTCTGCCTTTCCAGAGGGAACTCAGCAGTTAGGGAAGGTGGGAGCAGAAGGGCTGAGTACACACTCTTGTAGTGATCAAGACAGACTTGGGCAAGTCAGAGAGAGAGAGAGAAAAGGGAAATTAAAAAATATAAAGAAGAGATTTAACAGCAACATGGGAAGAAAAGTAGAAGAACCCGGAGAAATACCTGGGAATAGCTAAATTACGTGTTGAAGCGTGTGAACCAGGGAACAAGCTCAGGGAAATCCCCAGATTAGAGAAGTTATAAAAATCTGTTGCAATACTGAGAGCTGGGGAAATAATGCTGGGAGCTCCATGGATCTTGGAGTTTTTCTAGTGCTGGGAATGGTGGTTCTGTATTTTTTTCTAATTACATTGGGAGGCAAGAAAAATAACATAATAAGGGAATAACAAAGAAAACAGACAAGTGGTCTAGCTTTTCTGGTTCAAAGGGAGAATAGAGTCTTTGAGAATCTTAGGCTGGGAGGGATTGCATTAGAGAGAGTAGGAGCTTTGAGTGTGTCTAAATGTATGTCTACACTGCAAAAAAAAAAGTGTGTTAACTTGGGTTAGCTAACCAGAGTTAAAGCCTGTGGAGGAGTTTGGAGTTGAACTCAAGTTGCCAACCCAAGTTAGAACCAGGGTTACCATGTCTTCACTGCTATTTTAACCTCAGCTAACCTGAGTTAAGAACCCCTCCCCCTTTTTTTGTCTTGTAGATGTACTAGAAGGTTGGCTGGGTGAGACTGGTGCAGAGGAAGCAGTAGCTTCATAGGTTTGATGCACGTTGGTTTAGGGGGGTTGTTGCAGACTGTATTGCGGAACTGACATAATCTGCTGGGACTCTGCATGTCACAGCCAGACCAGACAATTCTCCCAGTCTGCCATGAAACTGAAATTAAATTAGGGCACTGTCCAGCTTGAAGAGAGTTAGCTTCTCCCCCAACAAAGCTGTCAGACAGATCATGTGGGAGTGCAGCGGATGGATCCTAGGAAAGTTCAAGCCCACAGGAGACCTTTAGCAGAGAGAAATTAGTAGGCGTTCCCTCCCTCTTCATTTCTTCCTTCCCCCATCATTAAATGACAACAAAATCCTGATTGGAATCAGAAACTTTAAAGCACATTAATTCCCTTGCACTCCATGTTCTCTAAACACAAAAGAGGCTAGGGGCTAGTGGCTGAGTTCAGTTGTGCAAGGCCTCTCACATTCCCATGAAGGTAACAGGTGGAGGCTTCCCACTGGGGCTGTGTTTATTCTAGACAGCAGGGTTCATCCTCTGGTGACTGTCCAGTCTGTACCAGCATTTTGACTGGAAGGGGAGAAGAGAGTACACTCTTATACAGGACAGACAACAATGCCTGGGCACTCAGAGCAAGTGATCAGGGAGTGGCCATGCTATATGGGATCTATCCCATGAGGTCCAGGTCACAGTAAGGGGGGGAAACTGGTTCTTTGTCTTTAAGGGCACCTCAGCTAAATGATCTGAGTTGAAGAGGAGTGAAGGGGGAGTGAGTGTCAGAAGACAGCTCTGGAGGAATTCCACCTTTGAGAGGGAAATCAATGTGCAATTTCCTAAACTTTTCCATATTTAGACCTCACTGTGGGGTTTTCAGCCCACAGTTTTGTGGGGAAGGAAATAGATCTTCCTGATCTCTCTGAAATATTGGTATTGATTGGTTGTAGTCTTCAAAAGTTATTGTGTTATAGATAAACTGAGACGTGCCATTGAGTTGAATGTTAGCCAATGCGTGTTCTAACTGCTCCGGTTCAAAAGCGGAATAGAGGCTCTGAAGGAGTTTGTCTGCAAGTGATTGCATCAGAGAAAGTAGGACTTGTGTGTGTCAAGGAGTTTGGCTGGGAGGTATTGTGTGGAGGGAGTAATGGATTTGTGAGTCTCAAGGACTTTGGTTTAGGGGGGTTGTTGATGGCTGTGTTGGGGAACTGACAGAGTCTGCTAGTGTTTTGCTGAGTCTCTGCATTTCACAGCAAGCCTGATGATGCTTCTAGCCTGCCATAAAACAGGAATTAAATTAGGATCCTTTCCGACCTGAAAAGAGTTAGCTTCTCCCCCAACAAAGCTGTCAGACAGAGCCTGGGGGGGGGAGCAAGGTATGGATCCCAGGAAATCCAAGTCCACAGGAGAAATTAGAATGAGCTGAAAAATGAGAAACAAAATTCTTATTGGAATCAGTAAGTAGGAAGCACTAGTGGGTAAGGGCTGAGTTCAGTGGGATAAAACCCCCTCATATTCTACATGAGGACAATAGGTGGAGGTGTCTCACTGGGGCTAGTTGCTCTATTGATTCTAGACAGCAGGGTTCACTCTCTGGGGACTGTCCAGTCTGTACCATGGGTCGACAGTAGGTGGGGAACAGAGCACAGCCCCTTAAAGAGGCTACATAGTACTGCCTGGTCACTCAGAACAAGCAGCATGGGACTATAGCCCAGGCTCTGGGACTTTGAGGGGGTCCAGCCCAAGCCCGAACATCCACACTGCAGTTTTATAGCCCCACAGCCGAAGTGCTGCAATCCTGTGTCAGCTGACATAGGCCAGATGCAGGTGTTTTAGTGCAGCGTAGACATACCCTTTGAGGTTCTGGAATTTATCCCATTGCAGAGAGCTGAGGCTATGTGTGATATTGTGAGTGACTGTGTGTACGTTTCTATAAGCAATTCCTATCTGCATGAAACTATAAGTTGTTTTATCTGACAAATAATTTAAAATGCTGGAAAGCCAGACTTTATTTTAAGGCATAAACACAAGGATCAGAGCTAAATTTAAGTTTTCAGCCCTAACTCTGCATTTCCTGACTTCTGACAACTTGATTTATCAACCTTTACTTTGCATTAATATTAAATAAATTAATTAATACTAACTAATTAATATTAGTTTTGTGCATGGAATAGAAAATGCACTATATGCAGTATTTCCAACTCCATGTGCTCAAAATTCATAGGTCAGATCCTAATCTACCTAGGTATCCAGTAAACAGAGCTGTGTTGCCCAAGTGACAGATTTTGGCTGGGGTTCGGTTTGGTTTGGTTACAAATCACTTGAATGCGGGAGGGAGGGGGATGAAATGTTGTTGTTCTTATTGTATGAGTAAAGGACAGTAGAACTGTACTTAGCCTGTGCTGATTGAGGGCATCAAAAGAGAGGGTGGGGACCTGTACCTCTCCACTGTTTAAAGACAGAGCTGATTAGGCTCCATAGATAGTTTTTTGTTCTGTTAAGTGACCACTGCTGCTGAAATCACTGATAATCAGGTCTAAGTGCTTAGTCCTGCTGTAGGGACAGTGTTCCTGTGGGTACAATGTTTTTGTGTAAAATACAGCCCAGACTGCACTAGCAGTGAGGTTCCCAGCAGCGAGGTTGCCCTCATCACTGAGAGCACAGCTGAAATCACTGAGAGTTGGGGAACCTCAAACGAGACAATTGGAGAGTTCCAGTGGTATGTGGCAACACGAAAGGTGACTGCGCAGGGCCAGTGGCAACAGAGTGGTGGAGTGAAACGGTGGCACAACAGCAGCAGCTGGCCAGAGCAAACCAGTGAGCAGCGGGAGGAACAAGCAAGGTACCTTCTGCCCCCACTGGGAGTCTGCTGCACGTGAAAGCAACCTTCGAACTCCTGAGTTCCAACTGACGCAAGACATACTGGTGAGTTGGGGTGCCCGGTGGAGGCAAACCAGAGGCACGTTAAAGAATATTTGTTTTTTGGACTATATTTTAGTGACTTTGTCCAGAATGCCTAGATTTTTGACTAGGAATGGAAACTTATGTTTCCTAGAGGCCAAGATTTTCTCTAAAAATGCATTATTTGCCAAGGTTTTTTTATCTCACATTGTTGCTATCTTGGAGGTTCATTATGTTGGGAGTTTCTGGTACTAAAGCATTTTTATTATTATCAATTAATTTTACATAGAAATGGTCATACTGGGTCAGACCAATGGTCCACAAGGCCCAGCTCTCCTATCCTTCGACAGGTGGTCAAGACCAAGGCTTCAGCGGGAGACAGACAGGTGATCATCAAGTGATCCCATCCCCTTGCTGCCCCATTTTTTTCCAGGGCTTTTCTGGCAACAGGTAGGACACTCCAGGAGCATGGGTTTTGCATCCACTCCCATCTGCGCTATAGCCACTGATGACCTCTTCTCCAGGAATTTATATCTTAGGTCTTTTTTTAATCCTGTTGCAGTTTTGGTCTTCACTAGCATATCTCTGTTGGGGGGAGCGAGAGCCCAGGGCTGGGGTGGGGGGCAGCCAGAATTTTTTTTGTTTGGGGTGGCAGAAAACCTAGAACCGGCCCTGAATGGATGCCCAAATATCTATGGTGAGAAAAAAAAATACTCATTCCATTTGCAGCAAGCTAGATGATTGTGCCCCTTATTATAGATTCAAACCTGGTCACAGTGATTCCCCTACTCATGCACTCCAGGCTTGATTACTGCAACCTGTTATATTCAGGAATAAAACTAATGCTCTGGAAAAGGTCCCGCTAACATGATACACAGTAGCCTATCTGTTTCATAGCACAGGTTGCCGTGAGTTACCTTAGTGCTCCCCTGTGCGCAGGGTCCCCAGTGAATAACACGCAGTTTTAGAGCTCTGTCGTTATACTCAAAGGCCTCTGCTGGATCAGGCCAGGGAGTTCAGAGATTGACTTTTCCTTCATGATCATTGTGACTATACTTGAGGTACCCAGGACTGTAAGTCACCCTGTTACCCCCTGCTCCCAGTAAGAGGGAGTCTTTCTGGTGGTTGCTGGGTGTCAGCTCCCTGACACCTCCAACCTCTCAGCCATTCAAACTATGACAGCCCTAACTTCGCCTCGCAGATTAAGAAGTAACCCAGTCTCTGAGTCTCTTTGAATTGTTTTCCTGTGACATCCAGCCCCTGACACTGGGGTTGCCCATAGCAACTACAGAACCTCTGCCTCCAAAGAAGCCATGTACCCCAATTTACCAGTTTTACCTTAAACCACCACTCCTGTAAACCACACGGCATTTATAGAAAGCAACAACAAATGCCACCTTAAATAAAATGACCCCTTCCCATAGCTGCAGACCCTGACATGATTATTATAGGCTTTGCTGTGGGTTTTAGTGTTATGGGTAACCTGTAGTCTCTCCAGCACCCATCCCTTCTGCACCAGCTTTCTAGGGTGGACAGATGTCCCATATTATCAGGACTGTCCCAATATTAGGGGCTTTGTCTTATATACATAACTATGCCCCCTTTCTCCCCCCCAAAAAGTGTCCCAATTTTTCACACTTGCTATCTGGTCACCCTATGCCTTTGTAAGAGTTTCCTCACTATGAAATACTCACATGGGTCTGGGAAACCAGCCAACCTACTCCAGTAGGACAGGCCTGCTAGCCAGTCAGAAATAGTAGAGGAAGCCCAACTGTGGGGGTGGATAAGGGCCACCCACAGCAAAGCTCTTCCTGTGCCCTAAATTCCATGCATTCTGAAAGGCTGACCTTACAGGCTCTCAGAGTTCATGGGGCAACCAGGTCCTCAGCTAGTCCCACAGCTGTCATGAGCCAAGGTTCCAGAGTTGTTGGAGCATCGCCTGCAAATCCTTGCTGGCCAGCAGGGTGAGTTCCTGGAATATGTCATCCTGAAATCAAGATAAAGCATCAGCAACACCAGTATCCACTCCTAGGACATGCACTGCATGAAAAAGGCTGTTAAACCGCAGGCAATGTAAACCAAAGGCCCTCACCATCCTCATTCCCTGGGCAGTCTTAGCTAACTGTCTATCAACAATATGGATCACAGATTGGTTGTCACACCAGAAACAGACTCTTTGTTCTTAAATTTTTCTTCCCAAATAGTGACTGCCACCAGTACAGGAAAAAAAAACCCTCAAGGAAGCTGATGTCCCCTGAGCCACCCAGATTTCTGACCACCTCTATGCACACCAATCTCCTTGAAAGTAAACCCCAAAACCTAGGCCTCCTGAGGCGTCAGGTTGTACCTGCAGCTCATGTTTTTGAGCACTAGTCTGAACACCATATTGAAACTCCATTAAACTCTTCCAAGAATCTTTCCCACACTTCTAAGTCTTCATTCATTTCCTTTGCGGGGGGCATGGATCAGCGTTCACATTGACTCCTCGTCAGAACCCGGCCCAAGCCAAGGAAGCTAATGGTCCAACCAGCAGACCAAATTCAGTGATGAATCCTGGTCATGTGCTGCCTGAGGCACATTGGACATATGCTAAGAAGGTTTCCTTTGTCATTCTGATAAAGTGGTGGGGGTTTTGCACTTCACAGAAGACTGATGCCAGACGGGTACAAAATGCCCAACTGGGAGCCACCACCCAGCATACAAAGTTTAGGTGCCCTATAATCACCTGTAGTTCACTTGCTAAGAAGACTGAAGTTAGTACTGAGTAATGTGCAAGTTGTCATGCCAGTTAGATAAAAGTATTAACACTAGGCTAATTGTGCAATATTCTAGCTACTGAATTGCCTTTTGAGGCATTTGTAATTAAAACTGTCCCAGATGGCTCTGTTTCTGCATGCACACTGACATAGCACCTTCATGACACCATTTGTTTGTACAAGAATAAAAGAAAGTAATTGAATATAGCAGTTTAAGGCCCCAACTTAGCAAGGTGCTTAAGCACGTGCCTTACTCTAAGCACGAGTAGTCCTATTGAAGTCAGTGGGAGTTCAGGATCCTTAGCACCTTGCAGAATTTGTCCCCTAATAAACTCTGACACTTGAATGTCATACTTATGTTTACCATAATTTCACCAGAATTCAAAGAGAAGCAGGAGTTATGAAGATATAATCACCAAAATATCTGCCTGAAATCACATTACCAGCCACAAAGCATGAAATACGTCAGTGAATAATAAGCGTGCTGGCACAGCACAAATGTATCCTTGGTTAAGTGGGCCCAGTTCATTTCTCTTGCAACTCCACTGGCTTCATCAGAGAGGAATAGCGCTCAGTAAATCTTATTTTGCAGTACAGGCACATGCTATGAACAACTTTTGACTACATACACAAAAGCTGTATGGCAGAGAGCTTTAAATCTTATTCCAATTCAATAAGAGCCTGTTGAGAATTCCTGAAGTCCGTTCAGTTCAGAGGATTCCTGAGTTCTGGTCCTGACTTTGCCATTGATTGGCCAAGTGTCTCTGCATTGAGCACCCGCCCTCTGAAAGTCAGGCCCCTTTAAGCATCTCAGGTGACCCAAACTCCCTGGTAACTTTTGAAAATCCTGGCCGTTTCTTGAATTCATTTGGTAAGTTTCACTATACGCACATGACCTTGCTCCCCTAAAAGTCAGGAGCACAATTCTCGTTGACCACAATGAGAGCAAGATCAGGTCTTAAGATGGCTGTTTTTAAAAGATTTAGAATGGAGAATTGTTTCATACATATTTAATGGAATGGACCAGAGTCACAAAATACATGTCCTTTTTAGCTGACCCCAGGAGCAGCACCATAAATGAAATTGACATTGCAAAGCCAAAAAGGGTATTAAAGGTCTATCCAGCAGCAAGAAAATGAACAAATGATAAACCCAGATATCACTGCTGGAGACATGAAGTTCATAACAATATCTGCGTTCTGCATCTGTCAAGCATATGTCTTTTCTGGCAATATATTATCACTGATGTAGAAGTAAACAAAGAGGGATGACAAAAGAATTGAGTTCAACACCGTAGCTGTAAAACAAGGCAGAGCCAAGATAATACTGAAACAGCACCAATGTGCAAGTCTGTTAACATTTATTTGTCTTATGCTGTTATGTAGAGAGAGAGAGAGAGAGAGTTCTGTTGTGCATGTGCTGCAGAGAGGAAACTGTATATCACAATACAAAAGTGAAATGAATGATAGTATTTAGTACAATTCATTTTCACTATGGGTATAAATAATTCACAGAAGTACATATGATGATCACTGTACACTTTGCTTAGCAAATTTACATTTTTATCTTGTTTTTTCCCTAGTACAGAAATATCCAGTGGATCAAGAGCGAGATACTGTTTTTGCATATGGAGGCCAGATACTGTTAGCAAAGTGTTTGTATTTGGCACAGTTCTTTGCAGAGGTGTGCATCATAACTCATTAGTCCAAGAGAAGAAGAGTTGAGAAATGCTGGCTCTAAGGTTTATCTTTTTACTAAGTTCTGTGGATACAACATACCTTGAAGACATTTTACAGATGCATTCCAGGCATTTTTCTGGGCTGGAGACAACATTATGGGAAGCTAAAGAAGGATGGTCACATAACATTGTTCCTATACCATAGGGCTTATTTTGTGCCCTTAATGCACAACTCGATATTGAGGTAATGAGGAGTTTAGGGTGACCAGATGTCCCGATTTTATAGGGACAGTCACAATTTTGGGGTCCTTTTCTTATATAGGCTCCTATTACCCCCCAGCCCCTGTCCTGATTTTTCACATTTGCTGTCTGGTCACCCTAGAGGAGTTGCACTGATACAAAGAAAGCTCTTGATGAAGGCATACTCACTAACTCAAGCACAATCCCTCCTGAAGCTCTGAGAGCAGAGTGAGAGATCAGTGATTGCTTCACTCTGTGAAAAGGGCACATTATGTATGTGTGTGTGAAGACCTTATTGAGAGAACTTTCTGAATACAGTGAGGCCTGTAGTCATTGTTACCTCTGATGAAAGTGAGTTCCATAAACTGAGTGGCAGCCCAGGTCTTTCGTCCCTCTGACATGCCCCCCCTCAATGCATAGCGGGTGACATGGCAAAATCATTGGCATTGGTGGCCCATTGGTTGGGCAGCCTGCCTGGTAAGAATGAGCCCCTCTCAAATGCGGGGGTAGCACTATCCCAGGTTTGGGATGTGACTGATATCCCATAAGGGAGTATGGAGCGATTAGGAAGGGATCTCCCCCCATCTCCAGTGGCATAATTCCTAAAGAAACATAGGCAGGAGACACAGCAGCTTATGCGGGATCCGATCGCCCACTTGGGAATTGACTGTATAAAGGGGTTACAGGAAAGATTTAAAAAGGGGAATTTGTGGATTTATTTCCCTGCTCTTCAGGGAAGAGCTGACAGAGGAAGGGTGAAGAAAACACAAAAACAAGGTGAACAAACCGTGCGGACCTAAGATGCTTCAAACATTTATGTGAGTATAATATGCGTAAGGATCCCCAAGGAGTGTACTTCCTTGTTCAAATATGAGAGCTTATGGGTAGCATGGTTAAGATATGACAGAAAATTTAGGCAGAGGATTGCAGAAAATTCTGATTTACCCTGCGGTAAAATAAACCAGGAACTTTGGCTGGCATGGATAACTCCTTATCACCCCACCCAGCTGACATTTACAGATAGTGGGTTGCCAGTGCCAAAACCTCGGCTTCAAAATTGAAAGTCAATGTGTGCTTTGCACTGAATGAAAGGAAATGTTTTCACTTCCAATGCAGATACAAACACCACTATAGGATGTGTAGGGTCAGCATAGTGCATTCTCCTGTTATGTGGTAAAGGGCGGTTCCAACAGGGCAGTAGAAAAGGGATGTCCGCTGATCCATGCCCCTGACCAACTTCAGTACTACAGAGTGAATCCCAGACCTCAGTACCCTTTACCTGGCTGCTGTTCTCCATTGTCCAAAGGATAAATGAAATTGTTCCCCCTGTGATCTGTTGAAGCAGGACTGAGAAACTGAACTTTCTCATTATCCAGGTGTTTCTGTAAGTGATAGAAGAAAATAACAGCAAGCCACACCTGGAAAGAGACAATAGAGGGAAGTGTGGAGAAATTATGAATATAAATATTGAATTGCCTTTCCCTTCTACTGCAAATAAAACTATCAACTGCATTGGATATGTAAGCAATTATGCATTAAGAATGATTAATATTAACTGCAAAATATATCCTTAAAATAATAGCAATGCAATACTTTGCACATGTACAGCTTTTGCTCCGATTCCAAATAACTTTATGAAAGCAAAGAAGCATTACTCTGGCCAATTTACAGATATGGAAACTGAGATACAGGAAGCTTATGTGCTCAAGGTCACCCAGCAAGCCAGTAGCTGAATGAAGAATAGAGTTTAGATTGCCTGATATCCAAACTCACGACTGATCCTCAGCCACTCTTAAGTCCCTTTGTGCCTTAAGGCAACAGTTGAGGATTGTCATAGTGTAAAGGATCACTGAACCGGTGGACTGGTGTCGCAGTCTTCTGCTAGACACAGAGTAAGAGGTATTCTGGAGCAGACTTGTGGGCGTGTGGGGAGGCGGGTGTTGGTGTGGTTAGCTCATGAGGCACCCTGGAAATCCTGACTTGGGGGAAGGGAGTCATTTTGAGACCCCGTAACTTGCCCTCAGTGCCAAATTTTACAATATTTAATAGTATAGACTTCCCTCAAAAACTAAATACCAGCCCCTTCAATGCCTGAGCAAAATCATGAGCCTAACACAGGGATCGGCAACCTTTGCCACGGGGGTCACCAGGGTAAGCAGCCTGGCGGGCCGGGTCAGTTTGTTTACCTGCTGCGTCTGCAGGTTCAGCCGATCGCAGCTCCCACTGGCTGCGGTTCACCGTCCCAGGCCAATGGGAAGTGACGCAGGCCTAGGGATGTGCTGGCTGCCCCCTCCCACCACCCCCATTGGCCTGGAGTGGCGAACCTTGGCCAGTGGGAGCCGCGATAACCGAACCTGCGGATGCGGCAGGTAAACAAAATGGCCCAGCTCACCAGGGGGCTTACGCTGGCGAGCCGCATGCCAGAGGTTGCCAATCCCTGGCCTAGCACAATGCTTTAAGGTTCGACAGACTAAGGGTCAGGTTCTCAGTACCACTGAAGTCACTTTGTGCTTCCAGAGTAGTGCCAAGTTCCCTTACAGCTGCAATACAAGGGCACAGAGTGTGTGGGTCCAGGGTCAGTTGGAGTGAGGGGGCATTCCAGGCGCAGGAGTGGGGAGTACAATCCATTCTACCACTTCTCAACTAGCAGAATAGGGAGTGGTCCTGCCAACACAAATTAGACCACACCACTCGGTCGGGTACTGTTGGCTATGAAACTGATGTGCCTTAACTGTGTTGGGCTGATGAACTATTGGCTTGGGGGAACTTTGACTTGACTTTGACTGTGGCTACTCTAACTTGTGCTAGGGGCTGGTTAGGGGAGACATAAAGAGGCCTTTGCTTTTCCCTCCCTCACTTGTACCTAATATAAGCTTGGCTGAGCTGAGGATTGTGCCTTTGGACTCTGTTGGAGAAGAGAATCTCAGGGAAGTGAATTTCAATGTTGAGAGCCCTCTAATGAGAATGGACTGCCATCAAACTGCAGCTCAGAGCTGGCTGAACTTCTTAATTCAAAACTTTTTTCCTAACCAAAATCTTTCACAAATTATTTTTTTGTTTTCTTAAAGCTTCTGGGGGTCTGCCTAACCCAAACATTTTTAAATTTTGAACTTCCAGATTTTTGATTTACGAGGAGGAAATTCCATTTTCCCCCCTTCATTCTGTAACTTTTCAAAACTTCCTCACCTTTGGAAAAGTTACTAAGTGTCAGTAGCTGTTCCAAAGTTGCAGAAGTTTTGAAACGTTGCAGAATAGCAACAGAAAACATGAACACAAGCAAACACAGCATGGACTTTATTCATTTTATTGTAGTCAGTGGAAAAAGGGGACAATACAAAAAATTGATTTTCTTTAAAAAAAGCCTTCTGAGGTTTTTAAGAACAGGTTACACAAACATCATTCAGGATGGTCTAGGTTTAGTTAACCCTGCCTCAGTGCAGGGGGCTGGACTAGATTACCTCTTGAGGTCCCTTTCAGCCCTACATTTATGTAATGCTATGACTTCATGAGCAATTTGGACAAAATAGTCTCAATTTTGAAGCCAAGTCTGCAAAATGAAAACAACTAAAAAATCTTTTACAAAATTGTTTTTCACTTTTTCCAACCTGCTTTACCGCAGAGTTTTAAATCTGGAACTGTCAGTGTGAGTGCTTTGGCTGATGTCATCCATTGCAATGGTGCATAGCCAAGGCCTAAAGTATCTAAGAATTTACACCATAAAATGTACCTAGAAGGGAATTGGAAGCCAGGGCATTTGTCAGAGAACGCATATAGTATGTTCTCTGTTGTTTTTCAATGGTATTTAAGGGTAGCGCCATGGAGGATACAATAACTAATCTGAAATTCACAAAAGAATGGTTGACAGCTTCACAGTCCATATCCAAGAGAAATAGTTGCATCTGCCTAATCAGATGAAAAAACAGCACAACGGGTTTAATCTCAAAATACTGATGCTGTTTCTGTAAAAACTTAGAGATGGACCTGAACCAAAACCCTGATCCAAGTTTCCCTAAACTTTGAAGTGTTTAATATTCAGATCCAGGTCTGAATTATATGGCTCAGGATGATAAAAATGAGGGTTGAAATCCTGGTCCCATTGAAGTCAATGAGAGTTTTTACCCTAGGAAACACGTCTGGAATAAGACATACACATCATATTAAAATCTAAATGGAAACATATATATACACATGACTCTGTGATTTGTTCCACACTTCTGAGAAATGGGTAGCGCATGGAAAGCCCTATGAATATTGTTGTGACAGATGGTGTGGACACATGCAATATCTTTGAGACTATTTTATCAATGTATAAATCTTATCTGTATCTCTGTGTGCCAGGGATTGTATGCTGGCTGCATGAACTCCCTCCAGGAAATAAAATCATTAAAGGGTAACTACAGCAGGCCCTGGGACTGATAAATTACCAAATGCTGGTTCAGACTGGGTTCAAGAGACAAAGAAAGAACTTGTGGTATAAAGGACCAGCCTGTATAGGCTGAATGACCCTCATTTTGATCCAACAAATTGACATGAACTTATAACCAAGAGGGCAAACCCCGCTGAAAGGGTGGGGAGTATTGGAACCAGTAAAGGTCTCTGTGTGGAAGATGGGTGACACCTGGGAAGCTAGCAAGTGTATAGGTGGTTTATTGTTTTATAATATGTTTTCTCTGAGATCCTTTTGTCTTAAAAGTAAATGTACATTGCAAAAGCTGGTGGATATTTGGTAATCCTGTCATAGCCCTTGGGACAGAGAGAAACTTCAGGTGCTGAGCTAAGATCAAATCTGCTGGGATAATCATACATCAGTCCCTGCAGGTCTCAAACCTGGGCCTGGGGGTCATGACACTCCACCTGGCAGCTCATAGACAGCAACTGGTGTCCATGAAACCAACTGGGGCACAAGCCTGGCCCCTATGCTCTGACTGACAGAGATCCAAGGCTCCTAATTTGGCTTAATTAGGGGCTGCAGCCTGAGAAAGAAGTTGTCCGTACAACTGGGCTTCACCTTACCATAGACTGCTTCCGTGAGGTTGACCTGTTCCTGCCTTCTGAGCCTGACCTCCCGGTATACTGACTTGACCTGACTCTTGGTAACTGACTCTTGATCCCTTCCCTCCAGTTTGTCTCTTGATTCTGATCTCCTGGCTTTCCAGTCTCGCCTGATTTCTAGTAACTGGCTTCTTGTCCCTGGGCCCTCAGCCTGTGCCTGATGCTAACCCCTAGGCCAGGCTGCCCACACCCCGGCCCTGACATCTTAGCATATTGCAGGGGCACTGCAAGGCTAAATCTCCATTCTGGAGGCAGAGGGATGCAGGTCTCTGCCCATAGATAGGTGACAGCTCTAGAGGTCTGAGACCTAAGGGAGCATCATTTAGCAGCCCACCTGGGGACTGGAGGTGCAGTTACCCTGAAACTGTCATAAGAGTTCAAAGAAAATGTATATGGGTGGCATCTGTTACACATAGGCAACTTTAGATGAATGAACACCACCAAGCTACATTTCATAAAGTTCTATGCATACAGAGCAGTAGGAATGCCTCAAATCATGCATTTTGGTTGCCAAAACAATTCTGGAGCTTTACCATTTCACCAGGCAATAGTCTATAGGAACTAACTGCAAAACTATTGTGTAGAACTAAATTATTATTATAAATATTTATTCAGTTATTTATTGCTATTCCTGTTTGGAATTCCCAGCAGAACAAGTTTCATTTCAATATCTAACAGGCTATTCTGAATCGCTGCAAGAAGATTTTTAAAGTCAAGCAAATAGGTGTCAGGCTTTTGGTGCAAGTAACACCATCTGCAACCATTTTTTTCATGATGAGTTTATTGCCAACACCTGTAACTTACAGATTCCTTTTGATATACAGCTGTAACAGCAAGCTATGCACGATTTCAACAAGACATGATGATAATCTGTCAGATCATCAACTGGACCAAATACTGGAAATATCTGGCTCAGTCTTCAAATGCTAAAGCATGCCAAGGCATGACAACTATTTAATCCCTTTAAAAGAAAAAGATGTGATTTAAAACATCCTACTTTGGATTTATGGGCAAGATTCCTATAATAAATAAATCAAAATAAATTATAATATTGAGTGCTATTTGAAGGCAGATAAGCTGGAAGCATGTTTTAATTCCAAGCAATATACTGTACAAAATCATTATAGTATATCACAAGAATCTAATTAGTTCCTTTGTATATTCCTGATTTATATTTTGGGTTATTTCTTTTGCAAAGTATCTGGGGTACAATCTAGTCTGTCTAGCCAGCCTCCGTCAGTGTACTAGCAGAGGACTAACGCCAAAAAGAGACTTAGGCACCTCATTACCACTTTAACCACCACTGAGATCCTAAAGATCCCCTCTCTCTGCCATCTAACTCTGTAGGCACCTACATTTCCTATATTTCTTCTGGTAAAGTCCTCCAAATACTTAAATTTCTGCCACTTGGCATGCACAAACCACCTAATTCCTGATGCCACTGAGCTGCTGGGTCCCCTAGCTCGTGCCTAAGCCCCAGCAGGATTTTTGAACTAGATGTTTCCCCCTCTGGCTTGCCTGAGGTTCCCAGTCTGATAAACATGCTCATAGCATGACTAACCTATACAGAAGATAGCCAGAAGCAACCACAGAGGGAAGTTTGGGGGTTGGCTGATTGACACATGTCTGAGTCCCAAAATACCCAATTAGCCCAGGCTAATCCCACTCTCCTGGGCTGTGGGAAACCCAGCCTGAACTCCATACTCCAAAACAGGCATCCCACGTGAGTGCTCTAACCTGGGCCTACTGGCTTGAATGGGGTGGGTCTCTTTCTCTCTCTCTTCCTCTTCATCTGCTTTTTTGTGAGAAAGGGCTGACCTGACTTAGGTCAGGAGAGGCTTCGCGGATGTGAATCCTGATCAGTGATAGGCACCTCCCTCCAGCCTGAGGTTAGGAGTCTGTCTTCCTCTGAGGAGCTGGGCTTAGGCTCCGCTCTTTGACATTTCTTCCTGGTCTGTGGGGGAGGGGCCAGCCAAAACAGATATCCTTGTCCTCTAGGTTGGGGATTAGGCACAGGACTAAAAACCCTGTCCTGTAAAAAACAAAATATGTTACGGAAACAATGACACAGAAATCGACCATTACTGTGTGGGATGGCTTTCAGGAGTCAATGACCCATATGACTACCAGTGGTAAAAGCTGAAAGGAAGCCACTGGCATGAAGACTGGAGTGCTCAATACCAAGACAAAAACCAAACTTAGTTTTTGGAACGTACAGTCAATGTACGAAACAGGAAGTTAGCTCAGGTCACAGCAGAGATGAGACGCTTCAGCTTACACATCCTGGGTGTCAGCAAGAGTTGATGGATGGGACCAGGAAGATTAATAATAGTGTCAGGAGAACTTTGCTGTATTTTGGATGAGATGATGAACAACATCCTTTTGAAGAAGGGGGTGGAGCATTCCCTGCTTGAGTCAAAGTCCATCAGCAGCAGACTTATGAAAGCCAAACAATAAAATCACCCTCATTCAGTGCTATTCTCTGACAAATGACAGTGATGAATAAGTAAAGGACAAATTCTACCTTACGCTACAGGCAGAGTTAGAGAGAGTACCACACCATGACCTAACTATTGTCATCAGAGACCTGAATGCCAAGGTCTGTAAGGACAACACAAACAATGACAAAGCAATGGGAAGACATGGGTGTGGCACCATGAATGAAAACAGAGAGAGGCTTGTTGATTTCTGTAATATGAATGAGCTAGTCATCAGCGGAACATCATGAAATCCACAAGATGACATGGTGTTCTCCAAATGGCAGAGATAAGAACCAGATTAGCCATATGATGATCAATGGCAAATGGCGACGCTCACTGAGAGATGTGAAAGTGAGATGGGGTGCAGATGTTGGCAGCAACCACCACTTTGTGACAGCCTCCATCAAGCTAAAACTGAGAAGTGTGGGACCACCAAACAAGGCACAGGCAGAGCAGACTGCTTCAGGAGAGACTGCCGTGTTGACCAGAGCCAGGGGCTGATGATAGGAGGCGGGTCCTCCTTCCCCTGCCTCATGATAGGTCGGTCAGCCTGCTGTCTCCCTCGCCCAAGACACACCACTTTCCTCTTAAAGCGCTTTAGTTTAATTAGGAATGGGCCATTGCCTGTGTGCTGTGTCAGGACACAGAAAAGGTATGTTTTTGCTCTGAAGTAGTGTGTGAAATGGCTGGTTGGGGTGTGGGGGAGGGTATTGTGGAACAATGGTCCATTCCTTGACCCATGCCTATGTCTACACTGCAAGTGAGGGGCTGATTGTAGCACAGATAGGTATACGCCATAGCTTTAATCTAGCTCTATGGATTGCAGTAGTAGTGAAGACACAGCAGTATGGACTGTAGCATGAGCTAGCAATAATAATATGTACCCAGGGTCCCCAGTGGGCTTGTACTCTGCTTGCTAGCCCATGCTAAAACCCATGCCATAGCAACATACTACTATTGTTAGCCATGCTATGTACATTAAAGCTAGCGCAGGCATGCCTCCCGAGGCTACAGTCACTCACACCCTCGCACTGTATGCTCCCACAGTGTCATAAAGGGCTCTCAAACGAGCCCTAAAGGGACTGATGTAGATTACCCTGGCATGGGCGGATCATGGGCTTTGCACTAACCCTGCCTGTGAAGTCCCTCCGCTGCTTCCAGCACAGGGATCACATTGAGGCTGGTGCATCTGGGGTGGGTTGAAGTGAAATGTGGCCCAGAGAATGAGGCACTCTGTGGATCCCTGGCTAGTGGAACAGTCCCTGGAGTATTGTTCCAGATAGAGCAAGTAAGAGCAGCCCTGACACTGCTCTATGCTGGGGGCAGTTTTCCCGCCCAGCCAGCCTAGGACTGGGGGAGGCGTACGGATGGCTAAGAGTTACCTTGGTGTGCACCCTTCCAGCTGCACCCAAACTGAAGGCTATATGACCTAGAAGTGCCAGGAAATCATTACAGGTGACTGTCCTTTTCACTGTGCTGTTTAGTCAAACATATAAAACAGCAAGATATTTTGAAAATATTTTTAAACATACAGTATTCAATCAATGGTATATTTTAAAATTATGTTTTTCATTGAACAGGTGTTAAGTTGGAAACTACATGGAATATCCTCAGCTCTTATAGATCCAGGTGGGAAGCAAAGCAAAATATTTTTTCAGTTCTGGTTTCTTCAGAGCTGGTTTTCTTGGTGACGTTCAATTTACTTCTGGGATTTTCCTGTTCTTAGATTGCTTTTGGGCTCTCATTTCTGCTTTTTCCTCCTGAAACCAGAAATTTTGTTTCACTACAATGACTTCTCTTTTTTAGATTATGGTTTTGTATTGTAGTGCACAACACACAAAGACAGGTCCTGAGATCTGCCTATTTGAGAAACTGACTCTCTCTCCCCTAGCCAGGTTGTCACAGCTACTGTCACCAAAGTTGCTCAAGACAGAGCTATTTCAGTAGAGAAACCGGGAGTTGCTGGCCACTTTCTATGAAGGAGACTCAACACTGGAACTCACTTGCCACTTAGACTGAAATAGTCTGTAACTGTTGAATTTGCAGGCATGCTGCAAGACCCATCTCTTTACCCAGGCTTTTTTGGGGGGGGTGGGGTGGAAGGGAGTGGTAAGAGCTGGAATTTACCAGTTAGGGAAAGTACTGTCTGAGATTGATTTGGAGTTCTCTGGTGTGGGGGTGAGCAGAAGCAACTGGCTTTATCTTTTATACCAGGGTCCTTTTAATGATAAAAAGATATTTTTATAATTGACAAAAAAATTGTAAAAATTAACATTTTCTATAAAATAATTGCTGAATGTAAGGAAATAAAACTGGTCTTGAGGTAGGCATGAAGCTTTCATTCAGCTCTCTAATAAAAACAAAATTCAGCTTCCACACTGAGTAACACACATCCTACTTACCAAATGATACCTTCTAGCTGCAAGTAGGATGTGTGTTACTATCTGATCAACATCTGGCAGCACAAAGCATTTGTCTGATAAAGGCCATACGAAATTCTCATTTACAACACACACACACACACACACACACACACACACACACTAGCATTAATTAGTTGATCAGTTACTGACAGCACTAATGGGAAGATAACTTGTTCTAGGTATGGCTAAAGCATAATTGGCAAAGCAGTCTTCAATTTTCCCAGCTGGGAAGTATTTGCAAAATGTAATTTTGAAGTTATGAAAGTTTTTTGTCCTAGCTGGAAACTTTTTTTAAGATGATCTCAGCTTTCATTAAAAATTCATCTTCTTCTCTCTCTCTCTCTCTCTCGTTTTAAACTTTGTTTTTGCCAAAGAAAATCCTTTAATAAGCAATGTAGTTTATGACTGAGTCCACTCCATGGCATCAGTAAAACTAAGAGGTTGGCTACTGAGGCAGATAGTTCAGCATGATACTGTATCATCTGATTCCGATCATGTGAAGAAAATGGAACCAACTGGACTCTTCCCTCCTGCCACACCCCAAAATGTTAGGAGCAGTAAGTAGCTGACATCAATATTGTGATGATGTAATATGTATATTGTAGTATTACAATTGGATTGTGGGCTGTGTGATGGGGCAAGGCCAGATGGCTACAGTAAAGTACTGAGAAACAGGTATGTTAGCCTATTGGCATCCCAGGGGT
>NC_133770.1:114698527-114807581 GCF_003597395.2 Chelonoidis abingdonii
ATTAGCAGATTTGTTCACTTCAGTGATCTTCCCCTCTTGTGGAACCCACAGTCTGGGTCAGATCCTCCTGTGTGTATCAGGAGTTGGAGGTTTGGGGGAACCGGGCCCACCCTCTCTCCAGGTTCCAGCCCAAGACCCTGTGGATCACAGGCGTTCTGATAGTGTAACTCCTGTAACAGCTACATGACAGTTACACATCTGGGCTATTCCCATGGCCTCCTCCAACACCTCTTTATCCTCACCCGACCTTCCTCCTGGAGTCTGAATAATAAGCGCAGGACCCGCCAAGGTAGAGGAGGAACTTTGTCACAGATGACACTTTATTTTAGTCAGTAATCAAGATTGTGGGTGAAATTCACATCAGTGCAGAAAGTCTTCTGCACTGCCACAATTCCCTTAAGGCCATAGATGCTGATCCTGCAAATACTTATGCATATGTTTAATTCTAAGCACCTTAGTAGTCTTTTTGACTTCATTGTGACACAAGCTTCAGTGAGACTGCTCACAAGCTTAAGTGTTTACAGGATCAGAGCCTTAGGGTGAAATTCATCTCCATGCAGAGGGGCAGCACAAAACCTATTCCTCACTATTTAAGGCCTTTGCAAAGGATGAATTTCACCTCTAACCTCTCTCTGCCTTTCCTTATCTTACTTTACAAAATTATGTTTTCTGACTTTTTTTTTAAAACTTTTAATCCTTTCTTATGGGATATATGTTCTACACAATACACTATAACATGAAAGGATAAAACTATCCATAGTCTGTACCAGCTACTGTTAATGTAGACCTGGAGCAGTGACCCCAGCAACAGCAAATCTGTGCCAGTGGCCACAACTAGCCCTCTGTTTAGTCTCTGATTTCATGATCACATACCATTTTCTTTCCTCTTATGTCATCAGCAGGGGTAAAACCCAGGAGTTCTAAATATCCTGGGCTCTTCTACTTGAGTTAAAGCAGTAACTGATAACAGAAGGAGGCTGTTATGTGGCTTAGTCCCTAAATGACAACATAATATACACTTTGAAGGTGGGTTATACAACTGTAGGAATGCTCTAGGAATTATTTCAGGGAAGTTTTATGGTCTGTGTTTCACAGGATGTCAGACTAGATGATCACAATGGTCCCTTCTGATCTTGGAATCTAAGAACTATTTGTGAGACAGCAGTGGAATGTTTGGTACCAGAACTCCAGGATTTTATCCATGGCTCTGGTAGAACAGTGTGTTCAAGTGGTTAGAGCAGAGGTTACAGACATGATAGTCAAGCACATATATTTGGCACATTCATTCTGAAAGGCATTGTGTCAAAGTGGATGAAACTTGGCTCTGTCATGATAGAGAGACAGGGTCTATTTCTAGTTTTGCATGAAGAGACTTTGTACGATATCTCAAATTGTGATAAAAAGAGGAGTGTGACGAGGGAAGCCGGGGCTCGACCCTCCCTGTGGAGGAGGGGAGCCACAACGCCTCGCTACAAGGAGGATCATAGTTGTGTATCTCCTACAGTAGAGGTGTGTGCAGCTTTGGTCAGTAAAAAGGGATGTGAACTGCTCAGAAATATTAATTTCAGTCAGGGGGAGAAGTCAGACTATAGTCCATGGTCTCCTGACTCCTAGCCCAGTGAATCATCCTCATCTAAGTCAAAATGGGGGACTCAGTATATGTGAAGGAACACAGGAGTAGAAGGTCTTTCGAATGTTTGAATGCCACATGAGCTGTGGGACACATGGCACCTTTGCAAAAGTTTCATATTTTAAATCACCATGTAACATTGTAGAAAACATAGCAAACTTAAAATGTAACTTCCCTGAGTGGAAGGACTGACTGCCTTTATCCTTATTTGTTCACAATTTTCCAATATAGTCTCCTTTAGGCTTGAAGTTTTTCATTGTTGGTCTTTGGAGGGCGAAGGGAGGGGAAGATGATTTAAAAATGATCACTGTACACTTAATTGATGATGATATCCTATATGCTGTTCTCATTACCATTTTTTCACACATAACTCAAACAACCACATTTTTGAAGTTCAAACTCTGCAGAGGTTTAGCCCTCCCTGAGACACAGCGCCTTTGATAGGATTGAAAAATGTTGGTTCTGGATTCATGAATTCACCCATTTGAAAACATTGTTTGGATAGTGCAAACGAGAAACAGTTCACCGAAGCCTAGAAGGGCACATTTGAAAGGTTTGCTGCTGCTCCTTGTGAGGTTAATAACAGTATCCTGTTGACTTCAAGAGGAGCAAAAGCAGGACAATAATGCTCATCAGGGTGTGTTTAACTGCACAGTTCACGTGCATATATGTAAGGCCCAAATCCAGCTCAGTATTAAAACTGTCTAGTGTAGGGGTGTCAAATTCAATGAATGAAGAGGGCTGAATTCTATTTTTAATTATGGTCAGTAGATGTGGGTATAAACTTAGGACTGCGCCTACTCTTGATCTCCAGCAGAACACCCAATGATGTCAGTGGGCATGCCCTGGGTTGTACGCTCAACACCCTGTTCCTGCGGAACCCAGATGGTATTCTAGTGACTGCTATGTGACTGAATGTATTCTTAACCAGCAAATAACAATCACTGAATATGGTGAGTCAGTCTCGTCTCACTTAGACCAGTTTGAGAGTGGTATAACTCCACCGACATCAGTGGAGCTAGCCTTATTTACACCAGTGTTAGTAAGAGGAAAATCTAGTCCATTGTGTTTAATAACCTGGGAGACTGTGGCTTTCATTTTGCCCAACTGATCATGCTGGAACACCTCTTTCACACTTTTAAACCTCCAAAGGAGCCAGAACTGCAGAACTTCAGGACTATTAAGTTAAATCATGCATTTGCTTGCTAGGGAATTGGGGGGGAAGAGAAACCTGGAGAAAATGAGAGTGAAACCAGACCCCAATCAGGCCTTCTCTTGCAATCAGGCCTTTCCCCACTCCTGCATAGGGGTGGTGGTTTCTTCATATCAAATATTATTTTCAGTGATTTAACAACCCCAAAAATGTACTAGAACTAAAAGTTGGATAATCTTTGGATATGTGTCTGAACTTAGTAGGGACCTGCAAAACTTCCAGAATTTGGTCATTGTTAACTTAATCCCTATGGTCAGGATTACAGTAGAAGTGAAAATAGTGATTCCCACTCTGTACCTCCAACTAGGACAGGGTTGATATATTTTCAATTACAAAGGAAGAGGTCAAAGTTTGGGGTGGGGTGAGGAGAGTGCTTGTGATGCTCTGTACCTCGGGGGGACACCCTACACCTCCATGTTCATCTTTATAAAATGATTGTGTGGTATCCAATGCAAAGTTTGTCATGTTGGGTGTCTTTGGAAGGCTTATGATGCACTGAGCATGGTTGTTATAATGATGTTATAGTAATTGTTACAGTAATGTTATAGTAAGGTTATGTATACAGTTATGAGGCTGAAAATGTATCCTCATGGCCTAAAACAGACCCATGCAAAACCTCTCCAAGAATAGATAGGCAGTTCACACCTCATCAAGGCATGGATGGGACCAGCCCAGCCCAGCCTCACAGGAACAATCTACACTGGTTTAGGCAGGAACAAAAGAGTCTGTTAGACCCTTGAGAGAGTCACCCCCTTCCTTTGGTCAGTTTGGAACCTGTGATGAGGTAATGCTCACCTGACTCTGAAGGGAGGGTGAAGGAAAAAAGCCAAGAGGAAAGAAAGGACATGATAAAAGGGAGAAACATTTTACCATGCGCTCTCTCTCTTCCACCTACATCTACAGATACCACCACCAAGAGACTGAAGAGCTGATCAAAGGAAAGAGCCTGACTGAAAAATAACCAGCTAGCCTCTGGTGAGAAGCATCTAAATTTGTAAGGACATTGAAAGTGTTAAGATCAGCTTAGAATGTGTTTTGCTTTTATTTCATTTGACCAAATCTGACTTGTTATGCTTTGCCTTATAATACTTAAGATCTCTCTTTATAGCTAATAAATGTACTTATTCTACCAAAAGCAGTGCATTTGGTTTGAAGTGTGTCAGAGGCTCCCCTTGGGATAACAAGCCTGGTACATATCAATTTCTTTGTTAAATTGATGAACTCATAAGTTTGCAGCATCCAGCAGGCATAACTGGACACTGCAAGATGGAGGTTCCTAGGGTTGTTTCTGGGACTGGATATATTGGCTAGTGTCATTCGCTTGCAAGTAGTTGGGAGCAGCACATGCCAGAGGCTGTGCGTGAACTGCCCAGGAGTGGGGGTTCTCACAGCACAGCAGGGTAAGGATGGCTCCCAGACTCAAGGATTGGAGTGGTCTAGCAGATCACTGGTCCAGACAACACCAGAGGGAAATATCACAGTGCTGTCTGCTTTCAGCAGAATATCTGGTATTTTTCATAGAATCATAGTATATTAGGGTTGGAAGAGACCTCAGGAGGTCATCTAGTCCAACCCCCTGCTAAGCAGGACCAACCCCAACTAAATCATTCCAGCCAAGGCTTTGTCAAGCCAGGCCTTGAAAACCTCTAAGAATAGAGATTTCACCACCTCCCTAGGTAACCCATTCCAGTGCTTCACTACCCTCCTAGTGAAATAGTTTTTCCTTATATCCAACCTAGACCTCCCCCACTGCAACTTGAGACCATTGCTCCTTATTCTGTCATCTGCCACCACTGAAAACAGCCAGGCTCCATCCTCTTTGGAACCCCCATTCAGGTAGTTTGAAGGCTGCTATCAAATCCCCCCTCACTCTTCTCTTCTGCAGGCTAAATAAGCCCAGTTCCCTTAGCCTCTCCTCATGCTGAATGGGAGATAGCCTTGAAGCAAACTTTCTCTCAAACCCAAGCTCCATTCTTGCAGCAGTGCCAGTTAAGAACAGACCATCAGGTGGAGAGTGCTAAGTACTTATACCATGATAGCAGATAATGAGGACAGACTCATCAGTATGAGGACATTTGGTGACCATACACTGGATTCTGAGGGTTGTTATGGGTTAAAGTGACACAAGCGATCTAAACAGGAAAATTATCCCTGATGTGCAGTTGTCCCTGATATACACAGCCAGCTTCAGGTTTCAAAAACATTGATAGCAGCCATTGGGAAAAACTTCAGGTCACTTTCAGTGCAAGTCATGCAGCAACTGAGAGAAAACATTGAGTGCTTGGGGTCAGCCAAATTTCTTGATATCAAATTAAAGCTGCTGGCATGAACCTAGTACCTATGAGCCCAGTGGAACTGATGGAGCCCAAGGCTGCTGGAGCCCATCATTTGTTAAACAAACAAAACAAGCAGTTCTGGCAATCAATACCTCACTATCCTGCCAGGTTCTTCTGACGCCATTTCATATTCATAACGCCCAAATGACTTTGACATGCTATCTAGTGTATCCATGACAGGAAGGGTTGCTGAAATCACAGTTGTTGACTGTGAGCAACTTAAGGCTTGCCCTAACAGGCAAAATTGGATACTATATATGGTGGTTGCATTTTGAGAACCCCATAGTTCAAAAGCATTGTTTCATTTTATTCAAATATGTATCCAGGTCTTTTCTGCTGGCAATCTATTTTATCCATAAGTAATGTTAGAATTTTGGAGGATTATGTGCAAATACAATGCTGATCAATCTTTTATAAAATGCTCTGAATGATGTAGAAATAGCAAAAGTGAGAAGTCTGATGAACTGTATGTCACCATTCAATATTTATCAGATGGGGAGAGATTTTGAATTACTACTGACCAGGCTTGATTCAGACTAGCAATCTGTAAGTAAACACTCTGTATCCCCACCTGTTTCTATTTGAATATTTTGAATGGGTTTTATACTCCGCTGTGCCTAAGGACTGCTCAGTAAAGGAAGGCTGACAGGGAACCAGTCGCAGCTCTTTGATTCTCAGCCAAATCTCGGTGTTGCAGGCCCTAAATAACGATTGGAGGATTAATGTGAGTGAAGTAATAATAATGAGATGAAACTAAAAGTGCAGGGAGCAGCTTTAGTTTATACCACTGATATAAGGTCCCTCAGGGATACGCATCCCTGCAACACACAGTGACTGGAGCAGGCAGGCACCAGAGCTGGTGAAGGAGGTATTCAAGCTTCTGCAACCAGTTTTACGCCAGTGGAGATTCCCCACACAGAGAGAAACCCAGACCTAGATGTTTTACCAGTTTGAATCTTTAATACATTCTAATTTCTTGGTCAACATTAAAGAGGTTTCTACCAGAAAACAACATAACTGCCATCTGCTTCATGGGGGTCAATAAATCACATATGTGCAATGTTTAAAAATGCTGTATTTAGTATGTATTAAGAATGTGAATTTATCCCAACATTTTGAAAATACTGTAAGAGATTTCAGCACACAGTGACAGAAGGAAGTTGCATAACTAAAGCACTGTGTAATGCTTTGTAATTTTGTATAATGTTCTGACTTCTGAATGATTTTGTCTGATATGTCTGTAAAATTATAACATATTAGAACATTCATCAGTCACAGAGACATATAGTAAAATCTATAGACACAAAGCAGATTTGTTAGCTGATCTGTTAGGATTTCCATTAACTCTCAGCAGTAAAATGCAAATCACTTAGTTCTTACTCATTCAAAACTTTATTGACCTCAAAGACTCTTGGATTTCATGATCAAGGGCCCAAACTTGGGAGATCTTGAATGCCCTTAACTCTAAGGCTATGTCTACACTACAGCTTATGTCGGCATAATTTATGTTACTCAGGGGGATGAATAAATCCATCCCCCTAAGTGATATAAGTTATGTCAACATAAGTGCCAGTGGGGACAGTGATATGTCAGCAGAAGAGCTTCTCCCACTGACACAAATTCTGATCTGGAAAGAAAGTCCCAGCATGCAGGTTTCTATACAGCTCAGTTTTCTGAAAGATGCATGCATCATGCACCTTCCCTGACCACCCTGCATTTATGTCAGTAAAACAGCCATGGTGATCCACCAATGCCTGCAAGACCATGGAGAAATAACCCTTTCGGTTGATCTACTCCGTTGCAAGATGGTTTGGGGCCAAAATTGGGATAAGCATTCCATCTATTGCTCCAACGCAGTTAGGGAATCCCATTGCCTCAAAGCCATCAATTATTTCCTGTACATCATACTCCTGAGGGAATTCTGCATCTAAAAATTATGCAGCAAAAAACTAAAAATTCTGCGCACAACATTTTGAAATTCTGCATATTTTATTTGTTAAAATAACACAATTTAATCACGCCAGTTTCAATTATTCTGATAATTTATTTCAAAATATTTGTCAGCAAGCTTGTCTGTAATAATACAGACCAAAAAAAGAGTCTGGTAATTTTGACAAATAGATTCCTTACTAGGCATATTAGTACAGAACTTTGAATAATTAATTTAAAATACAATACCGAACTGTATTTCCTGCACCTGTCAGAATCAGTGCAAAGGCTTGGGGGAGTCAGGGGCAACAGAGGAGCTGAGGAACTTGGAATGAACCTGGAGGGTTGTTGGGTCTGGGTGGGAGAAGTATGCAACAGGTTTTTTGGGAGGGCAGGATAGTTAGGGAGTTCAGAAGCCTCCTGCATGCAGACCCTTGCTGACCCCAAGCCTCTCTCATTCAGTCAGGCACTTCTGCCCCTCTCCCCGCCCCCTCCCCATCCTCCTGGTTCTCTGCAGCCGCATTCCCCATCCTCATGTGTCCCTGCAGACCTCTTCCCCATCTCCATGAGGCCTTGCACCCGCACTCCCATTCAGCCCTTGGCTCAGTGCTGTCACCCTACTAGCTCCTGAGCCTGTGCCCCAGTCTGCCCCCCCCACTAGACATTCTGAACCCTAGTCTGTGACCCTCCAGCAGCCCCATGTGCCCCACTCTGTCTGTCCTAACCTGGCTCCTCAGGCAGAGTGCTGTGATGAGCTTCTACTTCTGGGGGAATTCTGTGCCATTGTGTATGCACAGAATTTTTTTCCCCAAAGAAAATACATTGTCCCAGAAGTGCTGCAGTTCCACCTTTTGCCCACCAAAGGCTGCTGTGTCACCAGAACAGCTGGCTGCATCCATGCTGTTGGCTGTTGTGGTGACACAGCAGCCTATGGTGGGCGAAAGGCAGAACTACAGCACTTCTTGGGCAGAATGTATTTTTCTGCAGGGGAAAAAAAAAAATTCTGCAAGGCACATGAATTCTGTGTATGCACAGTCGCACAGAATTCCCCCAGGAGTAACATTACTGAAAGTCACAGTCCTTCATAACAGGAGGCTATTAATGGCCCTGCACATTTGCATCACCGCAACCCCCACAGTGAACTTTCCAACTCCAAAGTGATTTGCGACTGACCGGTAGCAGTCTGGAGTTGCCAGCTTCCACACAGCAATCACCACTCACTTTTCCACAGCGAGAGCAGCTCTCATTCTGGTGTTCTTGCACTATGGTGCTGGGGTAAGATCCTCACACAGTTCTAGGAAGATGGATTTTCACATCCAAAAATTCTGTCACTGCTGCTCATCACTCCATACCTGCATCATGATGCAATCTCACTGTTCAGTGCTTGTGCTGCTAGCCCAGTAACAATGGTCCACTGTGTGCATCTGTTCCATGAATGCCAGCAGCAATCTTGAATTATTTGTTTCCATGGCAGACAGCAGGGCAGACATCTCTGATTCACTTTCAGTTTTGCAGCTCATGGAATACTGCAGGACCTGTCACATTGTGTTGTGTATTTAGACACAACCCCCAGAAATCAAACTTTTAAGAGAGGCTACATTTTTTGTAAAAATTGCACAATTTAGAAGGCAAGTTCATTATTTTTTTGGAACTGAATCATAATTTTTGAACAATAGCATCCACCAACACAAGACAGACTTGATGTTTCAAAGGTACTCCAAACGGAGGTAGATCTACTTGCGCTACCACTTGCATTGAAAAAAATCGACATTTGGAGAATTTCAATCATCTGTACTTAAAATGTTGCTAGTTGAGTGGTGATGATGATAAAAATTGGCTACATAAGAAAATAGTTCTATAACCTTTAACTAAAAAAACATACTAGGATTGCCATCTACACACGGCAGCATTTCTTTGACGTACAGTAGTACAAACAAATGCAGGAAAGCTGAACTCAGCTTCTGGCTTCTCAGTTGGGGGACAGTTTCTTGGAGAGTAGTGACTCTGAAAAGACTTTAGGGTCATGGAAGATAACAAACTGAACATGAACTTCCAGTGCCAGTGTGTTTATTGGGTTGATAAACAATTGATCATTGAGTAGAGCAGGGTGTGATGCTATCCTGGCATTACTGAGATCATTACTGGTATACTGGATCCAGTTTTAGTGTCCAGGATTTAAAAAAGATGTTAAAAAATTTGAAAGGTTTTAAAAAAGAGTTATAAGAAAGATACAAGTCTGGAAGACATGCTCTTATAGTGTAAGATTTGAGGAGCTCAGTCAATTCAATTTATTGATAAGGAGATTAAAGTTTGACTTAAACTCAGTCTATAAGGTTCTACACTTAGAAGAGAGCTCTGATATCAATGGGTTATTTGATTTAGCAAACAAAATCATAACAGGATCCAAGGGCTGGAAGCTGAACATTTTAAACTGGAAGTCAGACACAATTTTTAACTGTGACACTAATTAGTCACTGCAATAGTTGATCAAGGAATGTTGTAGATTCTCCATCAATTGAAATCTTTAAGATAGGATGTCTAAAAGATATGCTGCTATTCAACCACAAGAAATTGGACTTGATGCAAGAATTATTTGGTAAAATTCCATAGTCTATGTTGCTCTGGTGGTCAGACTAGATTAGCATAAAGATTTTCTGACCTTAAAATCTATGCATTTATATGTTAGGATCCATGAATATAAACACCACTATTCAGAATGATCCACTGATGTGTCTAAATTATGTTTTCTGTAGGAGCATGCCATTGCCACTGACTTCCTTGAGCATTATGCACATTATCTGACTACAAAATTTGATCTGATGATAATAGTGAGTGTGCACTATCTGGAGAATGTACTTCTCCACATTTAAAATAATAGGCTATAAAACAGATTCTTATTTCAGTTAATAGAATTTCTTTGAATTTTACTCCAGTGTAACTTAGATCAGAATCTATCTAAGAGTATCCTATTGATTGATGCACAGATCTCGACTTGATGCTGGGCTAAGAACTTCCATGAAGAAAAGTATGTTTCCTCTTCAGAGTTGTAGAAATTTACCCGTTAATCCAAAGGCAAATCTCATCACCTAAATATAATCCAAAAAAGGGGAAGGATATGCAAATAAGCACACCAAGCATTCCTATCTTTAGCCTCTATACTTTTATTATAGGTGATGCTGGTAGTACAACTTATTATTAAGGCTATATTTACATTTAAAATGCTACAGCTACATTGCTGTAGCACATCAGTGTAGACACTCATTATAGTGATGGGAGGGATTCTCCTGTCACTGTAGTTAATTCACCTACACAAGAGGCAGTAGCTACGTCAATGGAAGAATTCTTCTGTTGACCTAGTGTTGTCTACACCAAAGGTTGGCTTGGCATAGCCACATCTCTCAGGGGTGTGGATTTTGTAGCTATGCTGATATAAACTTTCAGTGTAGACCAACCCTAAGATTGCCTTACATGTCCCATTATAAGACCCTGTTTTTAGTTGCTTATATCATTGCCAAACTTTAATTGTTTGGGCTGAAATTTTCCATGCTGGATGTTTGCCTCAGGCTGATATTTATTTATTTTTAATTTCAGTCAAAACAGTTTGGCTGTTTCTAAGAATGAGGCTAGGGAAAAATACATTGTCACATCCATGTTAAAAAATTCTGTTGACCTTTGTTTTTCAGAAGCTTTAGCAGTGCCATGCTTTGCAGAAGGGACTTGAAATGTGGCAAAGGGCGGCCTTTGAGTCAGGGACGTGCATTTTGCTGATCCCATGAAAATCTGCCCAAATATGGCCAAACTATAAGCCTTTGAAAAATCACAGCTTGCACATTCTCAGTATAGACTTGTTAGAGCTTCACAGTTAAATTTCTCAAAGATTCCACCAGCACAGAGTATGCTCTAGCCTGGGGATGCAGTGGGCTGAGGACTATTCCTGGAATAGCAGCTCTTGATTGCTGAGGATTGGGGCTGGGACCAGGCACAGTCGCCAACTTTCTTCTTTCCAGGTGGCTGCTCCACCCCAGCTCCACCCCAAAGCCCTCCCCCCAAGGCCACGCACCAGCTCTTCCCACCCCGACGTCATCCCCTCCCCTCGGTGCCTCCCGCCTGCCACCAAACAGCTGATCGGTAGGGCTTGCCAAACAGCTGATCAGCTGATGGGTGCTGAGCACCCACTGTTTTTCTCCATGGGTGCTCCAGTCCCAGAGCACCCACAGAGTTGGTGCCTATGGAGTCAGATACTGGAAGTCAGAGTAGGGAAAGTATTCTGTTCTGTGCTCTCAGTGACCTCCCTGCTGATGCCCAGGGAGTGAGGAGGCCTCATACAAACAGAGGGGACAAGAGCCAGACCTAGGGGGACAGGGTGAGTAGACTGGGATAAGAAGCCTGTGTGAGGAGACTGGAGGCTGTGTGGGAGGGGTGAAGAGGGAAACTGGGACTGAGACTGGGGGAGACTGGGATGGGGAACCCAAAACAGGAGACTAGGACAGGCTGGGCAAGGGGACTAGATCTGGGATGAAGGCCTAAGGATTGACAACTGGGACTGACTAGGTGAGGAGAATAGAACTGGGATGAAGAATCATAGGTAGGGAAGAGATAAGTCTGGAGGGGACGGGGTCATGTTGGAATGGAACCCATTATTACAGACTCACCATTTCTCTGCTGTCAGCAAATAGCTGTGAAACCCACTGGTAAAGTGTTCCATCTCCTGCTAGTGCTGGTCCACACAGAGGATGATAATCTACTACTGCTATCAGTTACACCATTGGCTCAAATGGCAAAGCTTAGTGCAGTGGATTGAAAGGTCCGAACCCTGCTGATGAACCATGCGGGTGTTAATGTGATGCCACATGATGGAATTTGTTGTTGTTTTTTTAAACATAGGAAATTACACACAAGAAACCACATTAAAAGAACATTAATAAGATTGCAAAGTCAAGCAATCAAAAGCTAGGAAATGCTAGAATGATGGTTGCCAGTGCAGCCTTAATTCAGTTCTGTTGTGTGTATGCATTATAATATAGTCTTTAATTACATGATCACGTGTAATTGTGTAATTATGTATATAACTATATTGTTTGTAGTGAAAAAGTACTATGGAAATATACCAGACTAGCACCCTCCAGCAATAAATAAGAAGCCAAATTCTGCTGTCAGTTATACTGGTTTTAATTAGTGCAGTCACTCTGGATGTTCATCATTGTAATGGAGCGCAAAATTTGGCCCAAGCTGTTCAGTAAATAATTTTTAATGACTTTTTTGTTTTAAACAAAAAATGTCACATTTACCTTGTGCACTGTCAGAACTGAGTAATCCTGCAGCAAAAGAAAAGAGATGGGAATGAAACTACTGCAGCCACATCTAAACCACTAGTGACACCTAGTTTTCATCAAGAAGGTAGGCAGCTACAGTATTACATTTTTAACAACTCTGAGGTCTTTGGCAATGTTCTGTTTAATGTGTTTATAAAATATGTAAGCATTGTTTATTGACACTTGAGCTAGATTCAGCAATGGGTTTTACTGGCTGAGGGTGTAAATCACAGTGCCTCTGGCGACATCAAAGTGCCCAGCTAAATCCCAGCTCTAGCACAGGCTCCTGTTAGTGTAGCCTTTCAAGTGGATGGAACTAGTGGATCATCCTGGATCCCTCTCTCAGCAGGATTTCTCTAGCCCCCTTAACATTGCATTACCCATGGAAGCCACGGGGGTGAATAAGTAATGAAAACAGTGCCTGTCCTTCCTACAGGTGAATCTTCCTTCAGAGACAGTGGCCCTTGCTGGAGCAGGGAGGTGAATCAGCCCATTTGCTGCTGTTAAATTCAAGCTGAAACTTGCATTTTCCAAAAGTTCTCAATAGGATTTCCTTATGGTGCCTTGATGCTTTAATGGGTGTTTACTTCTTTAAAATGCTAACATTATTTATTGCTAGGAATGTGCTTTATTACTTTTATGCTGTGGATAAAAGCTGTACACACTCCAGGGCATATATTAATGGCCCATTAATACACTATTCAGAATGTTAAAATTAATCTAAAGCTTCATGCCTCTCAACACACCTGAGTTAATACATACCCCTGAGTGTCTTAGTGCCTAGTTACAGCTCTCCCTTCACTCAAAAAACCTGGAACTTGATTACATCCATATATCAATCACAGTGCATGTTTATATAGTATGATTTGAGTGAATAGTTTAATGATGAAAGGGCAGGATGTACTTAACTGGCTCTGGCTGTTCGCCTGACTCTTAGGAGAAAAGGAAGGTTTTGTGCAAACATCCTTATATGTCCTGCTACAAGACAGAGAAAGGATGAAACTCTAGTGAAGATTCTAGATTGTGCAAACTATCCTTTTGCTTTGAACAATTGTGACAATCTGGATGGCTCCAGAAAGAGTTGATCTTAATATGAAATGCAGCAATTTATTTCCATCTTTAGTTAATTAAATTAAAATGTAAAGTGCTTGAAGTCAGGAATATATACAAAAAAAGTCTTTGTCTCCAGTATGCAGCTTGGATAGATGGCTTCAATATGGACTTTTCCTTCCATTTAAGCTTTCTTCTGCTGTCTATCCTTAGGCTGATTTGGTATTTTATTTTTAGTTTGTGCCTGGGATATGGCCTCTCTGTATTCAGCAGTAAATGGAATTTAATTCTTCTCCAGAATAGCTAATCTAGATGAATCCCTTCTTTTGAGGTCAGGAGTTAATTTGGGGTTCCATTTTCAAAGCCTCCCTTTTGTGTTTGTAGTACAAGATATATGGACAAAAGAACTTGTTCAAAATTATACAAAGTTGGATAAGTCAATTAATCTCTCTGTGCTTCAGTTTCCTCATTTGCTACATTGGGAAAATGCCTGTCTACAAGATATATTCTTGTTTATAATGTCCTTTGAGATTCCAGAATGAAAGGTGCTAAGAAATACCTAGTATTATTAATTATCACTATAGCTTTTTACTCACTAACTGTTACTTCCCTCCATCTACATACCTTCTTGTCTTCTACGTACTGCTTGGAGGTGAGGTATTGACAAAACAATACTTCAGCTCCCTCTTCTATTCAGTCTTGTGAGTGGAACTGTCTTGTGAGCTGTCAGTCTCTTTTTCTATAGCTGTTTACAAAGGTTCAGCTGTAACTTCAGAATAACTCCCTAATAGGCAGCATGAATTAAGAGTTAACTGCTGAATTAGTATTCATCGGTTTCCTACTTCCTGTATATCTATCCATTCAATCTGTTTCACCTGAGTAGTCACTTCTGAATTATGCCAACAGTGTCCTCTGCTGTACATAATAAAAATGACAGCATTCTTTTCAGATCTCATTTCACCCATGCTGACTCAAAACACAAATGATCAGTGATGAACTGGATCTCTAAGTTTAAATTCTGCCACCAAAATGAAAGAAGGGTTGGGATGATTTCCCTGGCTTTTGTGAAGCTAGACCTCCCATTTCTGAATCCTGCTACCTCATCCTTGCGCAAGGTTACTTATTCCTGGGGTTCAGAGAAATATTTCTGAAGAGCTAACATTTTCTCTTGGGACTGGACCAGATTGTCCCAAGAAACATATTTTAGAAATATTCCCCAGGGAAGGATACCCAGGAGTGTGTTCTCTGCCAATCCCCTTTGCAAGTGCCCACATCCCACTAGCGATCCGTGGTATTTAGCACGGGGAAGGGGAAGGGGGAAATGTGAGAGTTTTCAAAAATCTTAAATATGTTTTTTGCTGCAAGGTTATTGCTGTTTGCTTATTCATGACAGAAGGCTAGTTCTGGGTATAGTTTATTTCAGGGGTTCTCAGTGGTGAGCTGAAGCTGGTTCCCACCAGTTCCCAAGAACCAGTTGCTAAATTAGACCTCTGTGGAGAACCGGTTGTTAAAGGGCCGGGGGTGGGCAAAGAACCCCAGTCCGTGGGCCGGACAATCCTGTTGCTACCAGGATTCCCAGCTGGGGAGGCTGAGGCTCCCCCAGCCCCTCCCCCGCTTCCCCCCCAGCTGCAGAGTGGTCAGCTACCTGCACCAAATGGGCAGCTCAGCTGAGCTCCGGAGTCATCCTGCTGCCGCTTTTTGAGCGGCCCAGCAAGGTTGGGGGGCTGCTGCAAGATCTAGGGCTGGCTAGGGGAGAGGGGAGGGGCCAAGCAGGGCAATTGGCCCTGGCCCTGCAGGGGCCTCTGACCCCAGGAGGATGTCTTCTCTGGGCCCTCCCCAACTTCCTCCACCTTGCAAAGCTGCAGCATGGACAGCAGCTGGGCAGCTCAGCTGAGCGCTGAGCTGCCAGCAAGGTAAAAGGGCGGCGGGGGGCTGCAAGCTCCGGGGGTGGGGGAAGTGGGGCAATTTGCCCTGGTCCCTGAGGCTGTCTGCTCCCGGCTACTCCCGCAGATCTGCAGCGTGGCCAGCAGCTGGGCAGCTCAGCTGAGCTCCTGAGTCATCCTGCTGCTTTGAGCTGCTGGCAAGGTAAGGGGGGGGCAAGTGGGGTAATTTGCCTCAGGCCCTGCAGGGGCCCCCGGCCCCACGAGTATATCTCCCCCGACCCCTCCCTCGCTTCACCCCCCTTAAATCAGAACTTTTTATAGGAAACCAGTTGTTAAGATTTTGGCAGCTCATCACTGGGGGTTCTCAAACTTCGTTGCACAGCAACCCCCTTCTGACAACAAAAATTACTACAGGATCCCAGGATGGGCGACCGTAGCCTGAGCCTGCCCAAGCCCTGCCATCCCGGGTGCGTGTGTGGCAGGGGGGACAAAGCCAAAGCCCTAGACAGGGGGCCTGTAACCTGAGCCCCAGGACCATTCCTAGCCATTTGGGTGCCCTATACAGCCCCCCTGAGGGCAGGCCATGTAGGGACCCAGGCTTCCCCCTCCCCAGGGTCTGGGAGGCAGGAGCTGTGGGAAGGCACTTTTGGGAGTCCCACAGGCCCAGAGTGGCCTGGGGGATTAGTGGGAGGCAGGACCAGCACTAGGGGTTTTAGCACCCTAGGCGCATGGCAATTTCGCCGCCCCGCCTGCTGGTCCCGCGGCTCCAGTGGAGCTGCCTCAGTCATGCCTGCAGGAGGTCCACCGGAGCCACGCAAGCAGCCGACCGTCCACAGCCACGACTGCGGCAGCTCCACCAGAGCCACCTGCCGCCCCCTCCGGCAAAATGCCGCCCACCAATGATCCTGGCGCCCTAGGTGATTGCCTAGGCAGCCTAAATGCAAGCGCCGGCCCTGGTGGGAGGCCAGGAGCAGCCCGCTCCGCTTCCCTCACCCCAGCCCCAGCTGTGTCTCTCGGGGGGGAAGGGGCTTGGGGGAAGGAATCCCCCATTTACCAGCAATAGCAGGAAACGGAGCAGCTCAGCCCCAGCCCGCTCTACTCCACCAGCTCCCAGTTGCAGCGCTCCGCCTCCCAATGCCTGTGAGAGCCGGGGGCAGTCCTTTCTGCAACCTGAGCTACATGGCTGTGTTAAGGGAAGCAGAGCGGGCTGGGGCCACATCTCTCCGCTTCCTGCTGCCAGTGAGTGTGGGGGGCAATTCTTTCCCCACACTCACCGACGGCGGGAAGCAGAGCACCGTGGCTGGGAGCTGGCAGAGTAAAGTAGGCTGAGGCCAGGTTGCTCTGCTTCCTGCTGCTGCTGGTGAGGGTGGGGTCACTGGGGGAAGAGGTGGAATGGGGATGGAGCAGGGAGAAGGGTAAGAGGCAGGGTGGAGAGAGTTGTCCAGGCCCCCACACCCCTCTAGGGACGGCCCTGCCCCTTGCAGGGGGGACCTCCTGAGGGATAGGGCTGGTTGCCGGGACTGGGGCTGCCACGTATGCAGCACGCAGGCGCCCCAAATTTCATGGTGCCCTATGCAGATGCGTATGCTGCATATGCCTAAGGATGGCCCTGCTGAGCCCTGCTGCCCAGGGCTGAAGCCCTTGGGCTTGAGCTTTGGCCCCAGCAAGTCTAAGCCAGCCCTGGCGATCCCATTAAAATGGGGTTGTGATCCTCTTTGGGTCCTGACTCACAGTTTCAGAACCTCTGGCCTACTTTAAGGTTGTATACTTAAAATTACCAAGGAATCCCTAGGGCATGGGATAGGCACTTCTTTTGAATTGATGTGTGTATAAATCTAAGGAAATAGTAAATGAATACATTTCTGAGAGAGACATTAACTGAAGTTATAATGATGCCATACCCGGAACTGGGAAAAGCCTTTCTGATGTGGTACTACATATGATTTTATGAAAATATGCTAATGAGTGTGAATATAATGTAACTGGAATATACTTCATGCAAAAGGTCTCTTGTAAGGTATCATTACAAAGTTTATAATCTACTGTGTGTGGTCATCCTACTTGTATAACTGTATCATTCTTGTATCTGAAATTAGAAATATGAAATGTAACTCTGAGGTCCCACTGTAATTATGCAAAATGTGGGCCACTAATGGTGGTTTGGAATCTTCATGGCTCCCATCAACTAGGGCAACTGGTTGTAAATGGCTCTGTTTACTTGCAAACCTTCCTATGAGTCAGGCCAGGAAGAATGAAGGCTTGGGGTCTCACAGTACATGTGACCATGTCACCTGGTACTGGAATTCATCTTAAACCTGGTGCTTTTCCATTTAGAAGGAGGGGTGGGACCCAGAGAGGCAAAAGATTCCCACCTTGTGCTAAAGCTATATAAGGAGTGGAACCGAACAAAGGAGATTCCAGTCATGAGAAATCCCCTAGTTACCGCCTGAGCTGGAGCTAACAAGAACTGTACCAGGGGAAAGGATTGGGCCCAGACTAGGAGCAGTCCAGTTTGTGAAAGAAGCTTATTGGAACATCTCTGAGGGTGAGATTTACCTGTATTCAGTTTCTTAATGTATTAGGATTAGGCTTGCATGTTTTGTTTTATTTTGCTTGGTGACTTACTTTGTTCTGTCTGTTATTACTTGGAACCACTTAAATCCCACTTTTTTATATTTAATAAAATCACTTTTGCTTATTAAGCCAGAGTAATTAATTAAAATGGGGTTGAGCAAACAGCTGTGCATATCTCTCTATCAGTGTTATAGAGGGCAGACAATTTATAGGTTTACCCTGTATATGTTTTATACAGAGTAAAATGAATATATTTGGGGTTTAGGCTCCCAGATTGACTGAATACTGGGTGATGGGAAAGTCCCTGTTAACTGAGAAAACTCTGGGCTAAGTGAATCTTAGTTTCTGTGCACTGCAGGGAGGCGTGGTTCAACCTCTTCATCTGTGCTGTAGTTCACTGGGGCGTTTAATTCAGCAAGATGGGAGTGGAGGGAAGCCTTCTCTGGCAGGAGGGTTTGCTCTCACTGGTATCCCAGCACATCTAGTGACAGTTTCTGTGACTGAACCCATTACAGCCTTAACAGGAATTTCTTTAGAAAGACTATGGTTGAAAAGGATACTCTGAAGTAGAGGTAGGGAGAGGTTATGGAATCAGGGTTACAATCCAATGAAGTGCTGCTTGCCTATCCAAGGGTTCTAACCATTACATTTGAGCATTGCTGTCCCTCTTAGGTAAATCACATGGAAAAAATGTTGGCAGGGCCGGCGCTACCATTTAGGTGACCTAGGCAATGGCCTTGGGTGCCAGAATTTTTGGGGGGCGCTATTGTTGGGGGGGTGGCACGCGGCTCCGGGGGACCTACCGCAGTCGTGCCGGTGAATGGTCTGCTGCTGTGGCGGCTCCAGTGGAGCTGACGCAGTCATGCCGGTGGACGGTGCGCTGGTCTAAAGGCTCCAGCGGACCTACCGCAGTCATGCCTGCGGCAGGTCCACCGGAGCCTTTAGACCAGCAGACCGCCCACCGGCACGACTGCGGCAGCTCCACTGGAGCCACGGGGGCAACGAAACGGCCGTCCGCCTAGGGCGTCAGAAACCCTGGCGCCGCTCCTGAATGTTGGCTTTGCTTGTTGCCTTAATTAAATCTCTCCTAGTCCAAGAATTCCCAGTGTTGTCCCATAATTTGGGCAATACCTGCAAGTGAGGAAGATCTATCATATAGATTTTCTCTCTGCTGTAGTCAGCCAAGAAAAATCAAAGCGTAGCCCTGAGTGCTGCAAAAATAGGGCTATTGCTATATTCAAAATGTGGAGTACTGCTTTAAATAATAACAGCTGGGAACCACTCACCCAAGGAGCTCTGCCTCATATCAGATCAGTTAAGAGCTAAAAACCTAAAATATAATTATAATTCAGACTGTTTCAGCCCCATGTGATTCATTTCGTTTGCTCCTTCCCGTTCCCTATTTTTTAATCACTGCACACCAGCTACTGGAAAAGATTCAGGAACTTGCCCCAGAACTAAGTGAAAAACATGATCCTGTTCAAGAACTTACTTGATTCCTGTAGCATCTCCATCAACTTAGAAAATTTTAACTCATAATTCAAATCCTGGTGCGATCGAAATATGTGAAAATGTTGGGGAAATCTGTGGGAGTTTAAAAAAATGTTTTTGGGGAAAACATGGTAGGTTTCTCAAAAATTGTTTTTCTCAATACCTCATAAATGCTCCTTATTCTGATGCAAGCAAGAGTCACAAGCTAGCACCTTTCAGGGAAGGTAGGGCTGCAGCACTGCCACCTCACACAAGAAATCATGAGTACAGGTACGATTCTGTGACTTTCCGGGACCTCCATGACTACTTCTGCAGCAGCAGGCCTGGAACAGCTGTCAGCACCAGGGCTGCTGGAGCAGCGGCCAGGATTGCGTCAGCCCTGTGCAGAAGCAGCGGTGGGGCTGGAGTAGTTGTCAGAGGTCAGCTCCAGCAGCGCTCCAACTGTTAGTCCTCCTGGTTTTACTTAAAAAAAAATAAAATAAAAAGAGTCAAGGACAGGTTGTGAGCTTCCATGAATTTTTGGTTATTGCCCATGAGCTGTCCCTGACTTTTAGTAAAACTTCCTCAAGACAGAAACTTAACCTTAATTATGAGTAACAAAATATGGCTGGAGCCAGTCTCTGGATGACCTGAGAAGCTCCAAACCTCTCATAAATTTTAGTTGGGGAGACACCCTCTGATTGGTGACTCTTCTCCAGGAGGCAGGCAATTGAGGAAGAATGGAGGAGAGAGATAGCTCAGTGGTTTGAACATTGGCCTGCTAAACCCAGCATTGTGAGTTCAATCCTTGAGGGGGCCATTTAGGGATCTGGGGCAAAAATCTGTCTGGGGATGGTCCTGTTTTGAGCAGGGGTTGGACTAGATGACCTTCTGAGGTCCCTTCCAACCCTGACAGTCTATAACAGTCAATTAGAGCTGCTGTAGGAAGCAGACAGCACTCCCCTTCCCTGACAGGAACTAAGAGGACTTTAGGTAATGAGGGAGAGGGAGCAGCTGATACTACTTTCACAGGACGGGGACAGGGGAAAGATCCCCATAGGTTCGGGCAGCCTCCTCCCATTCTGTGAATAATGGGTCAGTCTGCTCTCTGCTTCTTCCTCCTCCTGACACTACCAGGCCTGCAACTGAAAGTGAAGAGTCCCTGAAGTTGACCTCATTAGAACCTGGGATGGATAAGATGACCCTGCTTCATCTGTCCCTGTCTCCCCCCACCACCTGGGAATGGATGAGGAAGACCCCCCGTGCTGCACTATTGAATCAATTGTACCTCCCCCAGTAGCTACAGCAGTGGAGGCAGAATTGATGTAGGAGTGAAGGGATCAGGGTTTTGGGGTACAGAATTATGTGAGGAGCTATGTAATTAACTTCTTGGACAGTGGATGGCAGCTGTGGGGCTTGAGGTGCAGACTTAAATAATTGGAATTTTAAGGTATGAGGAGAAGCTGGAGGCTCCATGCCAACAGGCAGCCATGGAGCACCCCTGTAGCGGGAGCCTAGATCGCCTGAAAATCAATACATTTGGGAGAACAGGAGGCAACACGAATTGTCAGACGTGCTGAGGTGGGTACGGGGAGCTCAAAAAACAGAAGAGAGCCCAAAAAACAAGCCAAAACCCTAATTTATTTTCAAAAAATCCCATGACTTTTGGGCTACTCGTATCATTTGGGGGGTGTGGGCTCTGACACAAGGGTTTTTAAGTTCAGGTTAGCAATAGGTAGTGCGCTTGTTCTGTGTCAAAGGCCACAGAACATGGCTCTTGGAGGGCCGGCAACTGCCAAGGAGGGCCAGGTATGAAGTCAACACTGTAAATAATCCACAAGACAGGTCCAAGTGTTCAGACACCGCAGTGGTCCCTGATCCAGCTCACCAGCCTCTCAATGTTTCGTATCAAACGCGCCCCCAACCCCCCAATCGGTGTGCAGCAGGGCCGCACCTGCCCAGATCTGCTGGGTGAAGCTGCAGCGCCGGAGACGATAGATGAACGCACGTGCCCCACAGGGTCAGACTCTGCCTGTGCCCCCGCCCTTTGGCCTCCTCCTCTTCCCAGGCAGGGGCGGGGCCTTGTCTTTCACCCGGATGTGAGAAGTTCGGCTCCGCCCCCCACTCCAGACCCGCCCCGGTAGTGACGTAAGGAAGCAGGGCGGAGAGAATCGGGCGCTGGAGCGCGGCCATTTTGGTTGCGTGGGTCCGGGGCCGGTGGGTTGGTCGGGCGCGGGTGGCCTGTGAGGGGCGGGATGTCGGCGTTCTCGGAGGCGGCGCTGGAGCGGAAGCTCTCGGAGCTCAGTAACTCCCAGCAGAGCGTGCAGACGCTGAGCCTCTGGCTCATCCACCACCGCAAGCACTCGGGGCTCATCGTCACCGTCTGGGAGCGGGAGCTGCGCAAAGGTGAGGTCGGCACCGGGCAGGCCGGGTCCGCCCTACGCTGCTGGCTCGCCCCGGCCTGGGGCTCACCCCTCCCCTGCACCGGCGGCCGGGGGCGAGCGGAGCCGCCGCAACAAGCAGGAGCCCCGAGGGCCCGGCTCTGTCGGTGGGGCTGGCGCTGAGGGGGCGGCCGCTCTGTGCCTTCTCCGCCTCGCTGCCCCACCCCCCCGGAAGGCGGCATCGCCAGCTCCTCGCGGCCTTTCCCCGGTGCCCCCCGCCTCCACTGCCGGGAAAAGAGCGCGTTGTGTGGGGAGCGGGCCCGGGGTAGGAGCTGCGGCTCTGCCACGGGCTCGGCAACGCTCCCGGCCCTAGCGCGCTGCGGGAAGAAGAGTCCCGCAGGTGAGTCCCCGGGGATGCGCTGTGCTAGGGCCAGTGTTTCTAGCCGTGCGGTGCCTTGCTTGGCGCGGAGACTTCGCCTAACCGCGTCAGCGGGTTTTTCTCTTTTCAGAGAGAACTAACGGGGAGGACTAATGAAAGGGACACCGTCAACTTTACAAATAACGGTTTTTTAACCTGTGATGGTTTTAGTTGTACTGAAGATCAGTATAACAAACGCTAGAGACGCGTTTCCCTTTTCGGTGTTTATTTTCACTTTTGGACATTGTTTTGTGTATAATCAGTTTTGCACTGTAGTAGGCAAATTGCTGTTTGTGGCTCTTTCACAGCAGTAGCCTGGAGTAAATACATTAAATAGAAACATGTGATGTGTAAACTACAAAAATGGGCAGGAGAACTCAGATGTGTGAGAACTAAAGCTTTGTTTACCTGACTTTGAAAACTGATTATATTTCAGACTGACATTTTTAAACTTTGAGGTTGTCTCCTTGGTAATATGTGTTCATCCTTAATTTAATATTTCCTGGCAAAGGAAATGTACGCTTTCTGCTGCAATGACAGGAGCTGGCCTAGGATTTGTCGATGAATTTACAGTCCTAGTGTAAACAGCATCTGAGTGTTTTATAATCATGCATTACAGTTCATAAACTGTGATATTTGGACCTTTCCCCTCAGATTTATATAACAGACTTTTTACTAACGTTTCTTGACTGTAAGTAATGAAAACATTAAATGTATATATCCTAGAATTCATCATTCTGTGAAATTACAGATACTGTGGGTTGACAGTATACTTCTGGTATCTGTCATATGATGAATAGTCATCAGATGAGTCTGCTCATTAGACTTTCTTTTAAAGGTTGGTTGGAACATACATGCTGAATGTGTTCCACGCATTTTCTTTTTGTTTTTTAGCTAACCTATGAGATAATATGCATATACATATAATTTTTAAATTTAGAATTTTTTTGTCATAACTGTCATTTAGTTTCTGCTCTGGGTATGTGCTGGCATATTGATGAAAATATTTTTATATTAATGAAAAGAGGCTATCGCAATTTGAAGCATGACACCGTTATTATTCAGAGATAAGAATCTACAGTGATTAGAGCTCAACTATAATTTTAATAGCATTGTCATGAACTTCAGTAGAGATTGACCCATCTAGGTTTGTAGCTGTTTCTTTCATGCATGGTCAGGATACGTCAGCCTCTTGACGTGACATTGTCATGATGCATCGTATTGACTCCAAACTGTAGCTTATTTTTTCGTAAGAAAAAGTTGCCTTTCTGTTTGGTTATAATCTTCAGACTTAGCCACCTGGATCAAAGCATCTTTCTCTCTGTGAGGCGGTTGGGAATGGGTGGCATTATCTGAAGAAGTCAAATCAGATAGAGAGAAAAGTATTGTCCCAGTTCCACCCATGTTGTCCCAGTATTGTCCCAGTTCCACCCATAAGACACCATTGAGTAGATATTTGTATTATGATCTCCCCTCTACTTCCTTGTATGTTGTAATCAGCAGTGTAATAGCTAACAATGCTTACATTTAAAATTTTCATTATCCTGTACCTTGGTTAACCTATTGAAATGAGTGAGGCAGTTCACACTTCTTTGAGCTGTTCCATGTCTGTAGGGTCAGGTAGATGATAATAGGGAAAAGCTATATCTTTGGAACTATAAGGGCTAAACACTTCGAAAATGAAAGTGTAGATTATAGAGCCCAGAACATCAGCCATCAGAGAAAAGTACCAGTTCTTCAAACTGCCATTAACTGGATCAGTCTGACTCCTGATATAGTGGGTTAAAATTTAGCTATCTCTAAATATGATCTGTGCATGATACTCCTGTGTTTTAACTCTTGAGTGGAGACCTGGCAGAATCTCCCCAAACTGTTAACCTCTCAGGGCAGTGGTAGCAAAGAAGAACGTGAGTCAGGTCTCCACTAGTTTATTTCATGTGACTCCCTCTGCTGTATGTACTTGCTGCCTTGAAAACAATTCAGTCAGCTCCTCCTTAACTGCAGAGGAGCTGTGTACCACATCAGCAGTTGTAGCTCTTCTCTGGATCCCAGTAATTGCTTGAGGTATCCTTTCTCAATACGAATTTTGTCTTTCAGTCAAGTCTGGAACTTATTGAAGTTCTTGTATCTTGGCTTCTGATGTTTGGTGCAATTCTTCAGTGCTTGACTTTTGTCAGTACTTTGGCACTCAGTGACACTTGATGGTTTTTTTTTTTTTGTTGGCGTTTGGTGTTCTGACACTTACTAATTGTTGGTGCCTGTAGTCCTCTTTGACATGCTGCTTTTCATTTTGCCACCAGCTCATCAGCCTGCTGTTTATCTTTTCCGTACTGAAGCAGCTTTTGTAGTCTTCATGGAGATTACTTGAGTACCTGGGTTAGTTAAACCTTCTTGCAGGCATCCATGCTGCTAAGCCACACTTGAGGCATATCTGGTAGGTGCATGCATCCTGGTTACATGCTACAATTTCCAAGGGCATATCCCATGGTTCATAGTGCAATACCACTCCATGAATTGTTTTGTGGTGTATTTTGGAAGAAATAATCTGTCCCTCCCATGTCCCTGTGTGGAAGAGTTCTTTGCTCACCAACACAGAGAATTTAAACACTTCTAGCATTGCACACTCCTCATTTCCATCTTCACCTCTATTCTATCCACTGTCAAGGCATTGATCCAGATCAGGATAAAGACCTGTTTTAGTAGTTGTCACTGTTAATCCAATGCCTGTTTTCAGAACTGGAGGCAGATAGAGGGCATGAGACTTGGTAGAGAGCATTTTGGAAGCAGCTAGTGGCCATCAGAAGGTGGCAGCAGGCCTTGGTGCGGACACAGCAGAATTGAGACAGCTGATGCAGGTTGTAATAGCTGTAGATTCTCTTACGTTGGCCTGATGCTGGATCAGGAGCACAAGTACGGAGAGGATAAACACTGTCATGCAGACCCAACCCTCCAATGTCAGGACATGGAGATTAGGGAGTCCAAAAGTAGGCTCTTACCTCAGACTGCTACAGGTTGGTTGCTAACCAGTTTTGTCAACTGTGGCCATCTCCTTCCCCCCACAAGGTGCAAGTGAAGTTGTACCCTGATGTTAGAGTGCACTTAGGAGAATTTGCTTACTAAGCAGTTGCAGGATGGTGGTAGAATGTACATTTGGACAACAGATGGTAAGTTGGCTCTGCTTGCAAACCTGTTTGGATGCAGCATGTCCATTGACATTTGTGTTATTGGGACTGCTGTGCGCTCCACAACATATGTAAGCATAATGGGGAGAGCGTTCTCCAAGAATGGGTTGAAGATTGGCTGCCTGTACACCAGAACCTAAGAGTGTGCCTTTGATCATTGAGGCTGGGAGAACAAGGGAAGTAAGGGATGGCTTGTGTGCCTACATCCTGCTTTATGTGGGAAAATGTGAGTCTGTGGAGTGTTGTACTGTGTAGACTTAGACATGTTTGCTGTTCTGAGAATTAAAACCTTTTGTTTTAAACTTTCTGCCTCTTATTTCCCAAACACGCTCACCTGTGGATTGTTCAGTCAAATACTTTAGTAAAACCAAATGCAGCCAATCCAGCTGCAACTGTCCAAAATGAAAATGTTAAGAGTGAAATGTACAGTGAAAACAAAGTAAATCAGTGTGATGTCACTGTTGATAGAATTGCACATCACTAGTGTTCTTGTACTACTACTCCTGTTGTTCCACGGCGGTAGGATGAACAGAATACATATATCTGTACTTACTTCTGTCCTAGGAGTTTGATTGCCAACCCCACTCCAGAATTGTCAAGTGGTGCATTGACTGCTGGGAGGAGAGTCCACTGGCAAAGGTACTGGTCATCAGGCTAAGCAGCTGCTTGAACATTTCCTTCTGCTGCTGCCAGTCATGCTCCATCTTCCTGTCTGGCTCCAACAACTGCCTCTGGACTTCTCACTGCTGGTGTGACCTGTGACTAAAGTCATTTTGTATATCCTGCAGCTGGTCGTCTTTGAACAATTTTTTTTTTTCTTTTCCCCTGCTAGTTCAGGGCCCTCATCCCAAAAGCCATTGGAGGGCTGCTTGGTGCAGCAGATGTGGACAGCCTTGCAAAGGCAATAAAGGGCTGCTTTTTTTTTCTTCATTTTTTGGTCTAGGGAAATAAAAATATCTCTTAACATCATGTCACAGGAAGGCCATAAAATTGATACTTTTATCTTCTCCATACCCACATTTATCTCCTTTCTCCATATTTGCCTGTTGATAAGCACCTTCAGCTCAGGTCACCAGCCCACCAATACAATGGAAAGTCTTGGAATTTTTTAAAAATAAAATAAATATAGTTTTTGATCTGGACTGGGGTGGGTTTGGTGCCCATAAGCCCAGGGACCTTTTACCAGTGCTGGTCTTAACACTATTTCAGGTAGTGGTATCATTAAAAGATGTTAATCTGCTAGAGATTCAGGATTGGAAGAGGGAACTTTTCCAGGCCTGTGGTAGATGGCCATTTGTCTATGTCAAAGAAGTATTTACTTGCCTGGTGACTGATCAATGAGTGATGATTAGAGAGGACTTGTAAGCTGTGGGGTGGGGAGGGTTTGTCCTGCATAGGCATATCCTGGACTGTCTTGAAGTTTTTCTATATGAAAAGTTCATAAGCATATTCTTCTTCTGGGGGTGGACCAAAATCTCAGTAAACACAAAAAGCATGCTGAAATAAGATGCAAGAACTTGCTTACCATGAATATGCCTTTTCACAGCCCCTGTATATTGGCAAGAGACTTTCACTCAGAGTGGATTTGATTTAAATCATGATTTAAATCACTAGTCGGGAAGACTCGATTTAATCATGGATTTCTACATGATAGTGCATTCTTGTTGGTTGTTATAACCGTAATAGATATTCTTCACAACTTGGAGATGTAGGTTTCATTTTTAGATGGTACACTCTATACCTTTTTAAAGTGATTTTGAAAACTTTTCAGATTAGTTTTACAGCTATGTCAGAAAATGAATGATTGGTTATTTCATTTATCAAGGTAATTGGAGCAGATATTTATGAAGTCATTGGGAGGTGAACTATCTCCAGTTCAACAGGTTAATCACTAATATTTGGAGAATTTTCTTGTCATGCTGTATTAGGAGGAGAACATCACCAGACAGACATTTTAAATTGTTTTATTTAACTAAAACAACAGCAAACGTAATATTTTAATACAAGAAACATATGAATTTTTGAATTTATTTAAACATTCAAGGCTTGTTTTTGCCAAAATTGTTTTTAACTAAAATAGTTAAATGAAATATTTAAAAACAAAAACAAAAATTGACTGTCAGCCAGGTCAACATGAGACACTTAAAATTTTGGCTTCTGCAGCTAACTCTGTCATCTTCACCTTCATTTTCTTGTTTGTTCATAATCTGGAAAAGAAAAACAAACTTTCCTGCTTTTTCAGGTCCCAGCGATTTCTCAGTTTGGAATAAATTAGTCCAAAGGAGGAAAATATTCTTTCTACACCATCAGAAAGAGCTACTGCTGTTAAAAGTGTGATTATCACTTCAACAGTCTCTGAATCTAAGTGTTAAGTGACTTCCACCAGTTCACTGGTGTGACTTTTTTTTTTTAAACATCAGCAGGAAACATATTTCTTGAATGGTTCTTCTTCCCCAACTGGATTTTTTTACAGCCTACTGCCATTATAGGTTTTCCCTTCTAGTGAGAGAATAGTATGGTAGATTTCAAATCAATGAAGGCTATGCTCAGAAAGACCTCAAGACTTCTGGAATATGCTGCTCAAACAGTTTCACTTTTGTTTCTACTGCCTGTCCCTTCCTTCTCACATTTATCTCCAAACTACTTCTCCTTGTCCAGGTCTATTCTGTCCCCAGCAATTTTCTATTCCAGGGGTTGGCAACCTTTCAGAAGTGATGTGCCAAGTCTTCATTTATTCACTGTAATTTCGTGTTTTGGTAATACATTTTACGTTTACAGGGGCTGGCAGATGGAACTCCAGACTGGCAGTGCGCTGAGCGGGGCCAGCGGCCGGGGCCCAGGCCAGCAGCGGACTGAGCCACTCAGTCTACTGCTGGTCTGGGGTTATGGCCGCCGGCCTCGCTCAGCCCACTGCTGGGCCGGGGTTCTGTCCATTCAGGCCGGAATTGGGCTGAGAGGTGCTGGTGGCGGGGACCCAGGCTGGCGGACAGAACCTCAGGCTGGCAGCGGAGTGCCACTGAAAATCGACTTGCGTGCTGCAGATTGCTGACCCTTGTTCTATTCACTGAACTTTTTGAAATGTTGCACTTTTAGAGAGAGAGAAAGGATTGACTCTGTACACAAATTTGCAGAAGGACAATAGGGTTGAGATTTGTTATCTCACCTCTGTTTGTATGTATGTTAATAATTTTTGCTGTTAACAAGCATGTTATCTCTGGAGACACAAATCCACAGTTTGAGAACTGCAAAACTAAGCATCTCTGGTATCTTCTAGACTGAGCACCGAGTCCCATTGAGTAGATAAAAAGATTAACCTAAATAATCTGTACAGAGGCCCCTGGAACCCCATAAGATTGGGTCCGTAGTCCATGAACTATTGGAACTCATTTACAAAACTTTTCTTAAACAGTACATGAATATATTGTCTCATACTATAGAATTAGAATTTATAATCCCTGTTCCATGATGAGGTATCTGAGCTATAATGCATCTTAATTAAAACTATCTTTAGATAGGCTTTTTCCTGAAAAAGCATTTTATCAAAAAAATTCAGTTTGAATCCTCCCCTTTTTTTGTCATGGATTTTTATCCACCTTGCTTTCTCTTAATATAGACACAGTTCATACAGTAGAACTTAAAATCCTGGCTTTCTTGGACAATGCTTTAATACTGTGCAGTGTGTGTATGTATACATAGCTATGCATATGTGCTTGTGCTGCATGCATCCCTGAGTCTGCAGGCATCACTCATTTTGTAATCTCAGTTGTGAATAAATTGGTTAGCAGCCTTCAGTTACATCTCAGAATAAATAACTAGTTGCATATTTACGTCTTTTTCTCTTTGATTGGAATCCATCTTACCAATGTGGACACAGGAACAAATGGATATAAACTGGCCATCAGGAAGTTTAGACTTGAAATTAGATGAAGGTTTCTAACCGTCAGAGGAATGAAGTTCTGGAACAGCCTTCCAAGGAGAGTAGTGGGGACAAAAGACATATCTGGCTTCAAGACTAAGCTTGATAAGTTTATGGAGGGGATGGTATAATGGGATAGCCTAATTTTGACAATTAATTGATCTTTGACTATTAGTGGTAAATATGCCCCATGGCCTGTGATGGGATGTTATATGGGGTGGGATTTGAGTTACTACTGAGAATTCTTTCCTGGGTGTCTGGCTAGTGAGTCTCGCCCACATGCTCAGGGTTTAGTTGATCGCCATATTTGGGTTTGGGAAGGAATTTTCCTTCAGAGCAGATTGGCAGAGGCTCTGGGGGGTTTTCACCTTCCTCTGCAGCGTGGGGCATGGATCACTTGCTGGAGGATTCTGTGATGACCTGGAATCATAGTTTAAAGACTTCAAGGCACAATCACTCAGAGATAGGTTAGGGGGTTGTTGCGGGAGTGGGTGGGTGGGTGAGATTCTGTGTTGTGCAGGAGGTCAGACTAAGTCTATGATTCTATCTTAAATTACATGTGATGGGGAGGAGGTGGCTGAGGAAATGGTGTGGCTTCTGCACTCAGATGGCCTAAAGGTCACCCCATAGTACATAATATTCTTCATAATAATTGCATTGGCCATAAACCAGCAAAATCCTATCACTTATGTTGCAGTTTCTCAGTAGGAATAACAAAGATGGCAGCAGCCTCTTACCTGTCAGTAACTGTGACTCTGATGCTGTTTTCTCTGTTCCATTCCCTGTCCCCGAGCAGGTCTTATGGACTCTGGTCTGAGGATGTCCTTGGGTCCATCTGCCCATAGGGCTTGCTGGCCCTAGGATATGTTTGATTTCTTCCAGTCCTTCTACTGCTGGGATCTCCTCTCTTTTCCAGTCTCTGTCCATAAGTACATTTGCTCTTAAAACCCCATCAGGCACAACAGGGGGCTGTTCCATGCTTTGGATAGTGTTGAGTAACTAATCAAATCTTTGTAGTAGTGACAGGTTGATAGTAAGTTTCTAGATTTGTCATTGGTATTTTTTGTAGTGTGTTTTTTTTAATTCTCTGTACACTGACTTTCCCTCCATATAATCCCCTCCTCTGCCAGACTCTTGGAGAAGCTCTTTTAGAGGTGTGATTTTTGGTGTGTATCTCAAAATTACGGTGCTTACTACACTAACTGTTCAAGTAAGCTGTGTAGAAATGCAGAAGACCGGGTGTAATGTGTTTATAAACTTGCCAGATGTAGCATATAAACTAATAGATGAGTTCCAGAGCAGAGAAAGGGAGCAGGTACAAAGGCAGGAAAATATGACCCCTACAAAGCCATTAGAGGACAACCACCTGGGTTACAGCTGCCTTCACATGCGGAATAAGTTCTAGCCCCTTCTCCCAACCCTATCTTACAGTGAATCGTATATCGCCAGCTAGGTAAGCAAGCCTGACAAATCTATATAAACGGCTTTTTGTGCATGGAAGAGAGGCTTGGGCTAAAACCAAGGTAAGGGTATGTCTGTACTACCCGCTGGATTGGCGGGTAGTGTTTGATGTATCAGGGATCAATTTATCGCATCTCGTCGATCTGCTAATTGATGTCCGTACTCCACCTTGGCAGGAGGAGTAAGTGCAGTCGACGGGGGCACCGCGGCAGTCGACTCACTGCCAGGAGACGGTCAGGTAAGTCGAACTAAGATACTTCAACTTCAGCTACTCTATTTGCATAGCTGAAGTTGTGTATCTTAGTTCGAACCCCCCTGCTAGTGTAGCGCAGGCCTAAGAGTCTGGGCTAAATGAGTAGAGTTAAGCCAGGTTCTCACCTGAGTTTAGTCATGTTTTCAACCCAGGCCAGCTAGCATGGCAGGGGGCATAGGGAGTAGTGTATGGATTTTGGTTTCACTTGAGCTAGTAGTACTCCTCTTGTGCTGTGAGAATGCAGACTAAATCATTTAGCGTGCTGATAGTCTTCCATTGTCTTTTCTCAGTTTCCTCCGGTGTGCCAAGGAAGACGAATAAACTCTCCCACAGTTCATTGGGAAAGAATCGGTTGCGCAGTTTACTGCAGCACAGAGAACTATGGGACGTATCTCCAGAAAGTCCTGATGATGCATATGAGGGAGTGCACCATAACTTGGGTACGGGGTTGCAGTGTAGCTGTTCATATGCAGGCCAGAGTAATGTGGTTCCTTGTAGCATACATGTAACACATAATGGACATTAAACTGTCTGAATGCCTGCCATGTACCTTTTAGATTAGGCTTGCTTTCAGTGTGTCTAACTACTGGTTTGATCTGAACTGTTTCAGCTAGCACTGGTTTAGTGCCAATATGAAGGTCATTAAAATGGTTCAAACTGAAATGGTCCAGATGGGTCAACTACACCCACAGTGCACCAGTAGCCCTTTGAAGTGTTCCAGAATCCATTGCTTCTGGGAGCTGTGCTAGTAACAGGAGGTAGGTAACCAGAAGGCCCTGCAGCTGAAAGTTCAGAAGAGCATTAGTGTGGGCATGAGGTGAAACTGCACCTTTTCAGAATGAGTCAATACAGATCCAGTGCTAACATCCAATCCCTTCCTCTGAATTCACCTGGTGCAACGTCTTCGTACAGCAGTGATATTGGTTGTTACCTGTTTTTGTACTGCTCCCCGTGTCAGTAGTTACCACCTACCCCCTGCCTTGAGCCAGGAAAACGTGTGATCTTAAATACAACCTTAATAACCTGTAAATTGTGGCAGACAGCGCTTCCAACACTTGAATTTAACGTACTGTGTCTTACCAAATGCCGAGGAAAATGTCTATAGTTCGCTGATCCCATTCGTATTTTCTTTTAATGGAAATCCAAACTTCCATATCTCTTTGAGACCTGAATATGATCGGTCATCTCCGAAGATAGATGCTATAAGGGGTAGATAAAAGTTTTCAGACTGAATCCAACAGTTGATTTTAGAAATCAATACTCTTAACTGTTCCTGAGAACATTTTGCATTGAAGTCCTTTGTTCTTGTCCTTCAATTAAAATCTATACAGAGCAGACTACATTAGCAGGAAACGCTAAGGCAGGATTGTGTGTACTTCCTGATAGCAATGTAGCCCAGTTTGATATAGTTCTATTGCAGATCAGCAAGAGTTCAACGTTGAGGTCTAGATACAGAAACACACATAGGTGGAGAAGTTTAAATGTGCATCATCCAGAGATAGGCACTGAACTGGAACCCAAGAGACCTGGATTCTAATCAGTGTTTCATTATTTTAGTAACTACAGAAAAATCTGTAATATTCCTCTGCCTGTGCTGCTTCAATGCTGGTTGGTTCTCTGTCTCAACTGCCAAAGAATCCTTTGGATTAAGCATAACTAAATCAGGCAAATCTATAGATTGGACAGATCAGTGGTTCTGAACTGGGGTCTTGGGGTTCAAGCAGGTTTTTTGCACGGAGTGGGGTGAGGGGATGCTAAGCAGGGCCAGCATTAGACTCACTGTGGCCCAGGGCAAAAAGCTGAAGCCCCATTGCATGGGTCTGAAGTCCTGGGCCCTGAGGAATGTAGCTTCACAGTGCCCTTGTGGTGTGGGGTGCCAGGCAGTTGCCCTGTTTACTACCTCCTAACACCTGCTCTGGCTTTTAAATGCAGAAAACCAGTTGTAGCATAGCTGGGCTGTGGAGTTTTTATAGCATGTTGGGGAGTGGGGCTCAGAAAGGAAAATGTTGAGAACCCCTGGGCTTAGATTGTAGGGGAAGACTGTTTTTAAAGGCATTACATACACCATTATATATACACCAATATCCTGTATGTTGCTTAAGACAATTGTTAAATGTTTCTTACCTGCAAATGGACAAGGAAAATACCTGTCTTTGTAATGTGTGTCATCTCAGTACAGTGAATATGAATATGGCTTACTGAAATCTTACCTCTGACAGCTAGAGAAAACATTAGCTTTTTGATGGAGATGTGGGGAGACTTTTCTCCTTCATCCATTAATGGTAGTTCCTTAGAAAGAGGTATGTGCTCGCTTGCTCGCGCTCACTCTCGCTCTCTCTCTCATATGAGCACTGTGAGGAAGGTGGCTTGCTGTCTGTGGGATTTCTTTCAATTCTTTCTATTGGATGGACTCCCTTGTGACAGAATGGCCTCTTTGTTTTTAGTGTTCCACTTCTTCTTTTAATTTAATTTCTGAGCTTGTTTATATAGGGACACCAACCCATCAGTATTGTTGGCACTGCTATCTGAGAGGATATTTTTGTTTCAGAAATCCACTATATTTCTCAAACTTGACTGTTTTGGAAGCTGAATAGCTGTATAGCCATGCAGGACATAAACTGTTCTCACAAGTATTTATTCTATGCAGCTATCAAGATAATATGTCTGGGCTGTTTTATCCACTGTGTATGTGTGCATAAAGAGATTTATGGTTCAATATTAGGTGACTTTTCAGAGTTAACACATTACAGCCTCCAGATATCTTGTTTTGGGGAAACAATGTATCAAACTGATATTTTTTTCCTGTTAGTGACTGAATCAGTAATAGGGTTCAGTTCAGAGGATAGCTTTACAAAGGCTCCTACAATCTCAGATCATCTTACTTGGTTGCTCCATAGTTTGTCATCAAAACTCAGGTTTTGCTTGCTCTCATTTCAAGGGACACGCCAAAAGGGGCAGTATCTCAGAGCTTGTTGTAGAGACCAGCGTGAGTAACTTACTTATATTTGATCATTTTCAAAGAGTAGCATTATTTTCTCTGGATTCATGGGGTGTCTCTGTGCCTGGCCCAGATTACCAGTCTGGGCTTTTTCAGTAAGAGGATTTTGCATACCGTTGTCCCTTAGACAAGAATCTAACTTCATGTGAACAATGTGTCTGTTTTGGATGTTGAGAGCTGTTGTAAGTTCTCACTGTATGGACTGGCATATGAGGGATTTTGTATAAGGAATATGATTAAAATGGTGGTCTATTTACATTGCAAAAATGTAATATTATCACTGAGGGGATAGGGTGCCACAATGTTACTGGATTCTCCTTCCCCAAAGCATAGATGACAGCTGACACCAGCATGCAAATATACTGGGCTGGTGACCAGTACAGGGAGCGGATTAAGCGTCTCTAGACAGTACAGGAAAACCAGAGACCAAAAACACACCTCTGGCAACTTGCCAGCATCGTGCCTATATTTTGAGGAGTTTGACGGCTCTGTGCTTGTCAGTGGTGCATGATGAACAAGTTAGCTGGGATGGTGCCCTCCTGGCCCCAGAATCCAGCATGGGGTCTGATGGGAACCAGCAGCAGGTGCAGAGAGAGGCCCGCAAAGTGATTCTGTAGCTGAAATGAGTCCCAAAAGAGGTTTTGATGCAGGAGCAGCATATCCTGTTGTACTCGGAGGAGCTGTTTGATGCCCACTCGGGGAACAACCTGGCCGCAGAGCCTACAGATGACAGATTAGACAGAAGCTGCCTTGGAGCCTGGTAAGTTTCTGCTCCATCTAATGTTTAATATAGGAATGGGATGGATTTCAGTTCTGTGAAGCACTGTAAAAGTTACTTAAATCCCTGGTGAACAGCATGATGAACACCAGTTGTGCACTTGTTTCCTTCCCCCCGCCAATGTGGAATTCAGTTTGGTGACCAGGAAATGCAAACAATAAAAACGCCTTGAAAGTATTTATTTTACTAGAAAGGCACAGTTTTTTGTTAGGGCATTTTTGTTTCTTAAAAATAACCTTACTGCCATACGTGTAAGTGTGCTGCTCTATAACCATCCAGTGATATAACAAGCCTCTTGGAAAGAGTGAATGGTACAGTGATGATGGTGGAAGTGTGTTCCATTCACAAATCTAGTCCATTTCAGGTAAAGGTAGTCCAAACAATACACAGGTGACACAATCATTTTTCCAAACCCATTCAAATTTGAGACATGCATCCAGAAATATGCCAGGGGGTTGGGGTAATGGTTGTGGAGTTCTGTGTATTGCATATAATTATAACAGGCTAAGAAATGTGGAACTTATGCAGCATCCTGTTGATTCCCTCATGAATTCTGAGCCAATCTTAGATGCTGATAGATGCAGACTTTTTCCTGAAGCCAGAACTCGAGATAGGTAATCACTTTTTGGTGGAGTGTGTATTTTTTAGGCCCACCTTGCTAGCTCACCAGGCCATTCCACTCACAGATGTGCTGTTCAGTTATTATATGTTTGAATACCTTTGCTGCATACATTGCAGGTTTCTCACCGGCAGCTTTGAATATCATCTCCTTTTGCCAGTCAGGCACCACAGGAACAGTTATGTCCTCCAAAATGTGGAAGGCCTGAAATGATAGAAAAAGCCTGTGTAGCAAGGCAACTGACAGGCAGACCTTCTCTCCCCACAAGTAATGATGGCATTTTTTAGAAAACAAAAAACAGCTTTGAATTTTTAACCTACCAATATCTCAGTATTACTGTCACTGTGATTAACCACGCTGTGTTCAGGGAGCATCTGTGATCGGAAACATCCCTCTGACAGTATTTTGAAGTTCAGTTTGGAAATGTAACCCTTTGTCCTTGGAATTCCACAAGAATTTTTTCTGTGCTCCTGCAGTGAGCTGTTTGAGACAATAACTCTGCATCTTTTCCTATTCCAGGCCCCTCTACCTCTAGTGACTGCAGAACCGCAACAGCTTGCCCACTGTGTAATACAAGCCTGGCTCAGCATACTGTCAAGGACGGTTCCAAGAGGAAGCATTTCTGTGATGAACTTACAATTGAAATTCTGGATAGGGTCCATAAGCAGGTCCAGTACCAAAAACAGAGGGACTTATGGCTAAAGGCAGGGCCTGGCGAGAGTCGAGAGGAAAGGCTGAGGCAGGCCGCACAGCTTGAGAACAGGATGTCAGTGCAGGAGCAGGCACTTGTTTCACTGTTCCTGGAACAGGAGCAGTGGCTAGAGGAGGACGACAGAGGTCAGCAGAGAGGACAGTTTGAGTTGCTGATGTCAGTAATCGCTGAAAGAGTACCAACTCCTGCTGCATCACCCACATTACAACCTTAGACCTCTGGGCAGTATCCTGGGATTTAATCCAGAAACAGTTTGGAAAACTTCATGACTGTGTAGCCTGTGCAGTAAGGCCCCAATAGTGGCTGTGTCAGGCAACTTAAAGCAATGCGGTCCTCCATATTGACCTCCTTCCTGTGGATGCCTCCACCCCACTCGTGTGCAGCAAGAAGGGAAAGGAAACCTGGGGGTCAGGGGGGTTCTGTTTTGTACATAGTTTCATTATTTGCAGTTTTTCCATGCACTTTTTTCCTCCCCTGTTTGGTTCTGTTGTTGTTAGGGTGTTGGTGTAGCAGTGTCAGCTGGCCTGCCTGGTAGTGAGTGGATGTTGTAGTTTTCCAAGGCATGTTTATAAATAAAGCTTTTTGTGTCATTAGGAGAGTTTATTTCTATCACTGTCATATTGTACAATGTGTTTTTAAAAAAACAAAGGTAAATACATGATCAAGGACAATTAGGAATTAGTAAGCAAACGGCATTCCTTTGTACAATCGTCACTTCAGTCACTACTTTTATATTACTCCTGGGGAAATTCTGTACAATATTTTAAAACTTGGCATATTTTATTTGTTAAAATACTATATAATCACACCAGTTTGTTATTTTAGTAATTTATTTCACCATACTTGTTAGCAACAATGTCTAGCAATACAGATACCAAAAAAAAAACTTCCCTAAAAGTAGTGTGTTAAAGAAAGCCCTACCACAATCCACTTGGTTTCTCTGCCTCCTCCCCCACAGAGCCCAACCTGGGGGCCAGACATCCTCTCCCCCAGAGCCCAGGGATCCAGAGGGAGAAACAGCCTTATGCTGGGTCCCGGGTTTGTGTGAAATTTTCTGCATGCAGTCTCTTTCGTTGGGGGGTGTACGGCTGTTCGGAGCCTTCCAGTTCTCTCTCGCTTCTCCTCCTCCCTGCCCCACGTCTTTTATTTGCAAACTGGGGAGCTAGACTTGGCCAGGTCCAGCTGCTCTGCAGCCCGTTTCTGCAAGGGAAGAAGGAAATTCTGCACAGAACATTCATTCTGTGCAAATTCTGCACTGCACAGTGGTGCTGAATTTTCCCAGGATATTATATGAATCTATACTGTGAATCATGCCCCACCATTTCATAAGTGGCTATGTCATTCAGAAGTACGTTGCATGGCAGTCAAATCCCTACTCTCCCCAAGCACTGACGTCCACCCCAATCAATAAGCACTGTCCCCACTCCTCCAAAAGGACATTCATAAAGTCCGTAATGTGAGAGCACAAAGCCTCTCTGACTACTCTTGCCTCGGTGCAACTAGCCCAGGCACAAAGTAGAAAGCTATCTACTTTCTGCCTGCGTAGACTGGTTCAGTGGCCCTTCTCAGTCATAGGTCCATTTAGAAGGAAATGGCTCACCTCCGGCTTCACAAAGATTGTGAAGAGCACAGCAGTCAACAGTAATGCGAACAGCATTGGTGACTTGTGCATCCAAATGGTCTTTAGACATTTCCAGCAAGGATTTCAGTCTACCAAATGCACTTTCAACAACCATTCTGCACCTGCTGAGAGTGTACTTAAGAAGTATTTTTCCAGGGCCTCCTAAATTAGGGTATGGTTTCATAAGCCAAGGCAAAAAGAGCTGTGCTGGGATCCTCAAAAGAATGATGGGGTCAGTAATGCTGTTGATAGTGTCATTTGATGGGAATAGAGTTCCAGCCTGTCCATGAATGTAGACTCCCAATCATCATAAAACCCTGGCATCATGAACTTTCCCAGTGCAGCCCATGTTCACATTCATAAATGGACCTCTGGGATCCATGAGGGTCTATATAGCAATGGTATAATGCCCTTTGTGGTTTGTACTCGTGCTCCTTGAGGAGGGCAAACTAGGGGCACATGAGTTCCATCAGTGGTCCCAGGTGGGAAATCCCATTCTCTCAAATGCAGTTATTTCATGAATATTTTTTTAAACCACATACCTGATTGCCACAGAAACTTCCACCACCACTTTACCCACAGTCGACTTCCCAGCCTTAAACTGGTTGGCAGTGGACCGGTAGCAGTCTGGGGTAGCCAGCTTCCGGATGGTTATAGCAACCTGCTTTTGGATTGGCATGAGTGGGTTCATGCATGTGTTTACACTAGGGAATTGCGGCAAGCTGTTCAGAAAGCTCCAGAAATGTAGTTTTCTTCATGTGAAAGTGCTGGACCACAGCTCATCATCTTATGTCACCATGACAACTTGATCCCCTCAGCTTGTATTTGTGACCCTGTACCAGAAGTGTCGGTCTACATAGGGGGCATGAGTGACTGTACCGAGTGTCAAGAGTTCCATCAGCCAGTTGGAGTCTGCCGTGCTTGGGTACTCTGCTGCCGCGTCTTCCTGTTCCAGCATAAGCTCTGTCAGACACCTTTCGTGGGTCAGAAGATGCCACCAAAATATCCACCACCATTTCTCAGAAGCTCTGCCCGTTTCCCAACACAGAAGGGAAAGTACAAGCAAGAAAACTTCTTCTGTAGGCGCTGCCTCCATGTTGCTGGTTCCAGTAGTTGGGGGTGCACGGACCAAAATGATTGCTTGGCCGGATGTGTTGGCAGGCTGTTTAAGCTTTCTATAGCATGCAGTGTAGACAGTCATACTTTCTCACAATATACCAATGTTGGGGCTAGACCAGCCACATTTCAGAAGGGTGTTTGAGAGTCTGGTATATGGCTGATTTCACCTTGGTCTGTGTACTGCAGTGACAACATCAGAGCCCCAGGTTCAAGCCTGGGTTAGAAAAACCTTAATGGCCGGGTAATAATTGTAAACACTCAAGCCCTGGGTTTCTGTAACCCAGGGTCTGCTGATTGGAGTCCCATTAACCTTGATCTTATATAGCAGTGTAGACATAACCCAAAGCGCTTTTGAAAATGTTACCCTAAGATTATAGCTACAAGATCATATTAAGTTATGCTTTGGTGATTCATAATGTTTTTTTTAAAATACATGTTGTGCTTTTAAATTTGAAATTAAAATATGTAAGGTTCTGTGTGTGGAAAGAACAACAACTTGGGGGACTAAGTTGCGTTGTGGAGGAGAGACTGGGTTAATAAGTGTGGTGGGTAGGGACAGTGTGTTTGCTGAAGTAGCAGATGAATGTGGTAGTGTGAGAGGGGGAGAAAGAGGTCAGAGTAAATTGTGGATTGGCAAAACATGAAGAATGTCCAAACTTCAAATTAGTTGTTGCTGAGCCTGTACTTAAAATGGCAGCGGGGGATAGCGGGACTGCTATGACTTGGTGTGTCTGGGTTTTGAGGGCTGAAATTTATGCAGACAAATTTTTTATAAAAAGTTGCTTTGATTATTTTGTATTAATAGCATGAGGTGCTAGTAGAAATAGTGAACTTTTGTATTTTTAAATAACATTTTATATCTGTTTTTATCCTCTACATAAGAGATGTAGGAAGAAACTCAACTGAATGTTAACCTGGAAAATTAGTTTTATACTACAAACTACTTTGGATTGTTGCATCTCTCTTTTTTCTTTTATTAGCAAAACCAAATAGGAAGTTGACATTCCTATACCTGGCCAATGATGTCATTCAGAACAGCAAAAGGAAAGGACCAGAATTTACAAAAGACTTTGCACCAGTTATAGTTGAGGCCTTTAAGCATGTTTCAAGGTACAGTAAACTGTAATGTGGGCATTAATGTCTTATTAACTATTATTAAGCCAGCGTGTGAGGCATTTTCCTTCCAGAACACTTCATTTGTTCTGTCTGGATCAGCAGCTTTCATGCACCCTAATTAAAAGAAACGCCCTATCCTAGATCTGAAGTTTATTTTTTTCCAATTTCTTCCCTGCACCTCTTAGTTCAAAATATCCTTTGATCTTACATACATGTCAGTCTTCTTTAGCATATGCCCAGTGGTGCTGGAACACTGTTAATAGTGCGGGAGCTGAAAGCTAGACCCCTTACCCCTGTTTGTGCCCCCGCCCCCCCCCCCCCAAGCTCAGACCCAGAGCAGGACTGTGTCTCTGAGATGCAGGGACCCGGAAGGGATAAGTGGCCTGAGGCTGGGGCTGGCAGCTGGGAGTCCGGGCGCAGGAGGGCCGGCAGCTGGGACCTCGCATAAAGCCTAGAGGTGCTGCAGCACCCCCCACACCATAGTCCCTGTGCTTGTGCGTGTACCTCAATCAGAATAAAGTTTATTAGCCTGATGATCATCTTTTCATATTGGAAGACTATTGGTTGTGTTTTTCTTTTGTGTTAGGTTCAGGGTAAATGTTTTTTTCATTCATTCAAGTTATTGCATGTTACAATAATTCCTTATTCCTTAATGATACAGGTCTAGCATATGATTTCTCTGGATGCAATTCACCTATTTAGCACTTACACTAGAAAGCATATCTGTAGATGACTCTTTCGCATCTTCTTATGTAATAGGACTTCATTGTAAAAAAGATGGATTGCTAATTAATAGAATAAGGGTGAAACTGATCTGTCATGTTTCGCTAGGTTTAAAGGCACTGTGAAGCATTCAATGGTTGAAGTAGGCTGGGGGGCTAGTAGACTTGGCCTTTATTTCAATGTGACATATTGTGAGGTGACTTTGAACAAGTCAAAACCTCCTTTCCCTTTCTGCAAATGAGGATCTTTATCTCACAGAGGTGTTGGGAGCTTTAATTCTTTGATATTTGTAAAATATTTCAGATCCTTGGATGCAAGATTATACAGGGCTGAATTGTTTATTATTGAGTTGTACCTCTACCATTTTTATTGGTGATTTTACTATTTCCCCCACAGTGAGTCTGATGAGAGTTGTAAGAAGCACCTTGGCCGCGTGCTCTCTATTTGGGAAGAAAGGTCTGTTTATGAAAATGACGTATTGGAACAACTTAGGCAAGCTTTGTGTAAGTATTTTGTGTGTGTGTGTGTTTCAGTCTCGTTTAAATAAACGTATTGTTTCCTAAACTGATTTTTAGGTCTCTACTTTGATTTTTAGATGGTGACAGAAAGGCCAGGAAGCGCACATTTGAACAGATAAAAGTTGATGAAAATAACTGTTCAGCACAAAGTTCTCCAAGTGACCCTCCACAGGTAGAAGTCTCTTGTGTTCATAAACTTCTATCATTTCCTAAGGGTTGGGATATATTTAAAAATAAACAAACCCTTCAGGCACTGAGTAATACAGAACCAACTCTGCATTGTAATGAGTCCCATTTTAAGGGCCAAATTAACACTCAAAGCTAGAAAGTTGAGTAAAGGTGGCTTTATGCAACCTTTGTTCTTCCTCAGTCCTTGGATTATCATTTGCAGAACAGCCTCTGGTGTAACTTGGGGAGGCCCCAGTGCTGCTATCAACTATGCTGGCTGCAGAGGCCTCCCATAGGAAAGGACTGCTGTGTGCTCCAACTCTACTTCAGGCACTTCCTTATATTAGAGTGGTTCATAGGTATCAAGTGGGTTATACCAGATTTATGCTTCCAGATGCTTCCAGCATGCTGATGGAATCTTTATTGCCCTCTTTGGAGCTGGTTTATGGTCTTTGTGGCTCTCCAGTGGTGTAAAGGAACCTCTCTGGGGCAGAGGTACTGGCCCTTAAAGCGTTATTATAAGTAAATATCTAAATTTTGGGAGGAGGTGGAGGATTAATTGAAGATTTACAATTTCTTTAATTTTTATTTTACAATACTCATTACATCAATCTCTTGCGTACTTCTCACTTTTAGGGGTACTGAAATCTTTTAGTTACAATGCTTCTATGTCTTGGCTACAAACTGCATCAGTATCTTAGCATTTTATAATTTTAGCAAATCTGACACTTTTTTAAAAACATTTTTAAATTGTAGTGTGTTTATATATAATTTGGTATTAAAATACCAAAAATGTTTGGCTTTCAAAATTAATAGTGAAGAAATAAACGTAAGATAGGACTATTGTAAATGTAAAATATTAATTATACAATTATATCAAATTATTATCCATAGCAATATAATATTTAACACAGTTTATTTTACTCTATATGCAAGGACTTTCATAATTTACATACTTGTCACTATGTTGTGCTTATGGCTTTTTGTTATGTCACTTTCTCTTCCCAGAGAGTTTTTAAAGTTATAACTAGGGATGTCAGAACAGTCAAGTGTGGAATGGGTGGTTTTGTTTTTTTTTAAGAACAGGGCTTTGGAGATCATCAAAATTTAGTACACCCTGTTGCAGCAAATAATTTCTTTTTACTACTTTGATTTAAGCTCAACTTCATGAATATGCTACCATTGAAATTACTGCTGTGCTTTTATGGTATGATGTGCCTACCAGGAAAAGTTAAGCAAGAAGTAATTTAATATGTTACATTTAATTTAAACAATTTAAAAGTACAGAGTAAAAATGAAGAATACCCCCAGGTACTCATTACCAATAAACGTTGTACTTCATATTTAAAAGTTGTCCTACTGCAAGAATTTAAAGGAAAATGAGACCATTTTTAGTAGGAGGATCATTCTTAACATTTGGAACATTGCAGTACTGCTCCATGGGGAATTAAAGCTGTTATGTTGACATTTTACCTCTTTTCGGTTAGAGAGGGAAGATGTTGGTAATGCTGACTTTGGCAAAGTAGTTTTTAAACTGATACTGTCAAATTGCATCCCGTAAACTCATTGTGAAATGATGCTGATGTTATTCTGTATCAAGGTCTGATGACTAAACCAGTTCTAAGGCTGTGTGCTTTTTCAGACTACAGATGTCATTAGAGCATTACAAGAACTAGAAAATGCAGCCTCTGGGGATGAAGCAGTTCATCAGAGGATCGCTTCATTGCCTGTAGAGGTCCAAGATGTGTCCTTACTAGACAGAATAACAGGTGAGAGATGGGGATGCAGCAACTGAAATGTGAGCATAAGAGAGCCTGACAAGATTTTGTAATGTATTGCTATTTTTTTCTCTTTACTTGTCTTTTAGATAAGGAATCTGGAGAACAGCTTTCCAAGATGGTAGATGATGCTTGTATGGTACTGGCGGATTACAATGGCAGGTTGGCGGCTGAAATAGATGATAGAAAACAATTAACTCGAATGTTATCAGACTTTCTGCTATGTCAAAAAGAAGTCCTTGCAGAAAAAGAGCATAAGTTGGAAGTGCGTAATATTTTGTTCAGTTAGTCCATGTTTTTCATGAAATTAATTTTGATATGTTATAAATGTTTAGTTGGTTTAAACTTTCTCTCAAAGGTAAATATTAGGTGTCCGCTTCTAGCACATGACTAGCAGGAATTTCCTAGCTTCAGAATTCTAAAACTATTAAGCCACTTCCACATTAGGTGGTATGTTGAGGGAAAGTTCCCTCTATATCTAGCTCACTTCCTTTTTTTACCTCTGATATTGAAAAAGTTCTTTTGGTTATTGTTTTGTGCTTGGTCTTCACTGAAAAGCTGTATTGATGTAGTTATTTTGGTTGGGGTGTTTTTAAAAAAAAACAAACAAAAACAAAACCCACACTGTTGGCTAGCATAGATATGCCAGCAAAAGCCCTGGTGTAAACACAGCTATGTCAACAGGTGGTTTTACTGCTGTAATCTTCAGTAGTTACTTTTTTTTTAAGCTCTGTTCACAGCTTTCTTTTTTGTGGGTGGGCTTATCTAAGTTTAACAGAGCTTTCTTATCTGCATTGTTCACACAAAATAATTTGCTACATGGGATCTGGGAGCTTAACTCTTCACCCAGCTAAGGTCTTGCTTGATTTTTCTGTTCTGAAATAAGATTTCATTATTGCTTGAATTTTTAAGGTATCAATCACTGTAGTACTGAATTACTACATTACATAGTTTAATGATGTATCATAATTTCATGTAAAGAGCCATGTTTTCCTCTCATCCCTCAGAAGTGCATAATGTTTTTGGAAAAAATGTCCAGACTTGTCTGACTGCTTTGGAGTGCCCTAGCTGTCTAAGATGTTTTAAGATGGATTGTGAGTTAGCTGATTGTGTGATCGACATCCAAGTATTGCTGCAAGCGCTCATCCCAGAGTTACCTTTGTTGGGCTGACCAAAAACTCACATTCAGTCCAGCAAATTAACATGAAAGGTTACAAAGCACAAGTCTTAAAGTGCTTCAGAATCTAGCACAGCTGTCATAACTTCCAATGTTACCTCCTTTGACACAAGGTCCAATAAGATTGGCCATACAGTTTTTCTTCAGCACCACCCATGAAGCCAAGTACCCACCTTAGAATCCAGAATGAGTTGAGGTTTTGACATAGAGGATATGCATACATCTTTAAAAGTGCTCCATGCTTTCTCTCAGTGCAAGTCAAGGTCTGCAGCTGGAGAGGCCATTCAACTCCAAAAATTAACTCTGTCCTAGACTTCTGCCTTTGACTTGTCTGTGACTTGTATGTGACTTACTTAGGCCTTCTGTTACTCAGTCCCTTAAAAATGGGGGTGGATGAGTCAGACCCGTGGTCCTGTCCACAACTGGGCTTGTCCAGCCTGATGAATCTTTTGGGATTTGACTTTGGCTTTTAGTGATGTATGACGCATAATTTCTGGCCATCTCAAACTTTGTCTCGAAGGCTAGCCTACTTGAAAGTTCCAGTGGTCTAGCAGCAGTTGGTTCCTTGGTATCTGTGCCCCATATATTAAGACACTTGATGTTCTTGCTATCTGGGAATGATTCTGTCTCAGCTAGAAGTGGTCACTGTGCATCTGATGAATGTTTATGCGCATATAGCAAGAGATGCATAAAATACTGTGTGTCCAATTTTTTTATACTGGACAGTGTTTCCAATTCACTGCTGTCTTGTAGGTTGTTGTCACACCAGCATGAATTTATGAAAATACCTAACCATTGCAACAATATATCCAAGAAGATGAGAGTAAATACTTTTGCCTGTTTGGATGATTCACTTATGTCACGTGGAAGAAATGAAAGAATTGGGCTGCAAGTCCCAGCTTGGCTTTAAGGGACCATTGGGAGCAAATGGTCCCTGTTTGACAGAGCTTGTATTGGTTTGCAGTGTTTTGGACTTGTGTGGCAGGGGAAGGCTTTAACAAAAGACTTCAGTTATCAAGAACCAAGCTGGAAATCTCAGCCCTTATGGTGCCAATAGTATTCATGATATCCATGGCACACTTTAACCTGAGAACCTCAGTATATGTTCAAGGATCAGTGAGCAAAAAAACCCTCTTCATCCTAATCTGAGGACAAACACCCATCATGCTGCTGTTGATTTGGTGGGGTCCTAAGACACACTTCCCACATGACTACTTTCTGGTGTGGAAGAGCACTACTGCAATTAGGCCATGCTGCTATATACTAGACGCTAGTGATGGAGCCATTAACCAGAGAGTCATGAAGTTCTTTCGTGTGGACACCCCAGAAAGACTCACCACACCCTTTAAATAGTCAGTGGTTTTTGCACCAGAAAATGCATTGGTACTACAGTTGTGCATAAATATCTTTTGTTTTGTTGGGAAATATCTTGGCTACCAAAAGGAATGGGAAGAAGCATACAAAGGTCTTGACCAAACTCAACAGATGGTACATCTTGCCGCATTTGGTTTCACAGAACCAGGGAATTTCTGCATTCCAATCTAAGGTCTCATTCTGTTGTTACAGCTCCTGACAAAGTAAAGCTTGGGTAGCTGTGTTAAGTCCTTGTAATTGCTCATGAGTCTGTCTGAGCCTTTAACTTTAAATGCCAATGATATTTGGTTTGGTGTGAACAAGTTTGCCAGGATCTTCTGCCTGGTCTCATGCAAAATATCTTCTCTAATTATAGACTGAGTCTGCAAGTTTATACACTGTTCTGTTTTTCTTTACACTCATGTAAAAGGTAGCCCACCTTTTGTTCAGTTGCTATAGTAGTCTGTTTCTTGATAAATTGCTATTAAAAATCTCTGGTTTCACAAGATGTTCAGTTTGTAAAGACTTTGAGCCACTGACTGTATATAAACTCAAACTTCTTACAGAAAAAATTATAGACCAAGGTGTTTTTTTTTTTTTTTTAATAACAGTCTAAAGTTACTCCTATGTCCTCATTCAGACACTTAAAGAAGAGGCCTGAGTTTCAGAAAGGATCATCACCCAACATCTGTTGATTTCAATGGAGCTCCTGGATGCTAAACAATCCTTAAAATAATCAAGCAACATGTTTAAGTGCCTGAGTATACATTTACATGATAGATCAAGATGTTTTCAAGAGAACTTGTGCATATGACTAGCTGACTGAATTTCTTGTTGTTTCTCAGATGCCAAGGTATAGTTAGAATATGCATGTTATCTGTAGTCCGCTTCCAATCAGTTCTTGTCAAAGAGCTTTGTAATGCAGCTGCACAGAGCTTCTGCATGTGCGTATAAATCACTGTTGCTTGGACTCAGCTTTGCGTCTTGAGGTTTGGATTTGTCATAACTGTCTAAAAGGACTTGTTTCCAAGCTTATAGGTTCTCAGGTAAGTATGTATATTTGAGATGTTTCTAGAACTGAGTTTATTTGGATTTTACCCTTCAAACTTAAGGTTTTTTTGGCATTGTCACCATTGTGAGGCTTTGAAATTTGACAGCTGTATTTTGCTTTTTGTAGCCAGATATTGCTACTGCGCAGTCTTTTGATTAAAAATCCTGAAGCTTATGTTCTTTAGAAGGAGATGATTTGTAAAATATAAAGTGAAAACTTACCTCTCGCTTACAGAAAGTACATTTATAACATCACCTTCCTTGCAGAGTTTTGGGGTGTTATGTTTTATATAATTTCTGCCTGGTTTCTTGCAAAATAATTTGACATGTAAAAAGAGTAAGGGGCTATATTCTCAGCAGAAACGGATGCATGCCATCTGCTGCTGAAGTGGTTTGATAGCATTAGAATTTGAAAGTCTGGGGCATTCCTGCTAGCCATAAACTGGAGGATAGGTTTAAATGTATGGATCTTTTATGTTTTGAAAAGAGTTACAGGTAAGTTTCTTTCACTTAAGAACAATATAGCCTTGTTTTGCATGAGTATATCTATCTTTTCTAAATAATGGGATTTATAATGAGTATTTCTCTAACTTAACAGCTTGTTAAAATCAAGGTATAGTATGCATCAAAATTAAAACTTGATAAATGAATTTTGACAACTGGTAAGTTTATATTGGTCATATGTATTTGTATCAAAAGCTAACCCAGTTGTTTGTTAAGGTGACTGTCATAACACCACTATAGGTAAGTAGTGTTGTTTATAGCTTTAAGTATGATTTCTTTAACATCTATCTAGCTTCTGTTGCAGGTGGTGGACATGGACGTATCTTCTAGTGATGTCACCATCCATTAGTACACACATCCTGCTAAAAATAAATATCAAAATCAAAATCCTGTATTGTCTCTTGTTTTTGAAAATTGAAAAGATATTACTTTAGTAACTGCCTATTTCAAAATGTGCTCTTTGCTTTTTCACTGATACTTTCCATCGTTTCACAAACCACAACCTGTCTTTTATACCTGAAGCAGAAAATAAGTGTGTGTTCTCCCTGGAGATTAGCAGCTGCAAATTTTAATCTGCTAGAATGAAATATGCAGCAGCTATGCAGCTAGCATTCAAGCATTTTCAATAAATTCAACATCTTGAAGCCCTTGGTCTTCTTAAAAACACTTAAAATGTGGAACCCTTAACCAGAGAAGTCAACAGTTTGACTTATAGTGAAGTTGTAATTTCAACAAAAAAGCTGTGTAAGTAATGCCATTATTATTTTTTACTGCCAGTAACTCGGTGGGCGTGTTAGGTTACATCCCAATGGGATGTGATACAACTTGCAGAATGTGTCCTTCACATGTACAATAGCGAATTTTTCCCCTTGTCTTCTCCACTTATCTTTTACACTTGGTGTTTTGATAGCATAGACATCATGTATTTCAAGGCCCTATTCTGTATTCCCCTTAAAACAAACACACTTTCTTTCCCTTCCTCTTCTGCCAGAAGTCATTTTGCAGAACATTCCGAAAACTAGTGACTACTGCTACTTATTTTTCCCCAAGAAACTTTTATCTTCGGTTAATCTGTTGACTCACAGTCAGTGCAGCTTGAGCTGAATCATATTTTCTGGTTGCACATAGTATAAAATTATACACAAGTTGTATATAACTTTTTAGTAGTATGGTCTATTTCTAGAAAATCTGTAAAACAGTGTTTTATCAGATGGATATTAGGGTTGCTGGCATGGCCGGCTTTAGCAATTTCGCTGCCCCAAGCATGGTGGCACGCCGCGGGGGGTGTTCTGCTGCTCGCCGGTCCCGCGGGTCCGGTGGGCCTGCCGCAGGCGTTCCTGCAGACAGGCCTGCGGCAGCTCCACCAGACCTGTCTGCCACCCTCCCAGCAACTGGCAGAGCGCCCCCTGCAGCGTGCCGCCCCAAGCACGCTCTTGGCGTGCTGTGGCCTGGAGCCGGCCCTGGTTGCTGCAAATAAATCCATGGTGAAGGCTGTGGGTGACAGAAATGAAAAGGCTTGACAAAAACAAAAAATAACAATCTTCATTGCCCAAACTTACAAACCACTGCATTCCGATGTTTGTGGAGTAAATCTCTCTCCTAAATTTTACTTCAGGACTGCTCTGAATATCTTTTCGTTTGGTATGTTAATGAGAAACCCTGATATTGCTAGTAGTCCTTGCGTGCTAAATGCTCCAGTTTCATTAACTTATCACAGCATCAGTGTTACCTCTTTGAATTTGGGAAGGCGAACAGAATGTTCCCACTTTCTAATAATTGAGGAATAAATAAAATAAAAGTTAAAATGGCCTTTGGCTTTTTCATAAATCCTGTAACAGCCCTTTTTAGCTTGTACCTCTTTTAAAAAAAAAAAAAGTCACTCCCCTGAACCTTAAGATTAGTTTAGTATTCTGTCATTGCCTTGCTCCATGAGAATATGGGCTTGTAAGAGGTGCACATTTGTTTTATCAGGGGGCCTTGTGTAAGGAAGATGTCTAAAGTGATTACCCTTAAGCATATGAGTAGCTTGGAACATCATGCCCTATATAGACAGCCCTGTGTACACTACATAATTGCCAGAGTCATGAAACAGTTCATAGTGTGTTTTTTACTCCTTCAGATAATTTAGTTGTGCCATATGGCATGAATGGTGCATAACTCTTCTGAAAACACTTGTTGAAAAACCTAGTTTCAACAATTGTTTTTGAGTATTAGCTGATATGTTTTCAAGAACTGGTCACAAACTACTTCCAAGACACTGCCTATCCTGTAGTGTAGACAGAGCTGTTGCGCTATTAGATGTGTGCGCAGTAGTGTAAGCCTCTGAACTCAACTGTTCTCTTTCACATGGGCAAATTTGTGTGTAAACTGATAAATAGCTGAAACTACAGCATGTGGTTAAGATTGATTTGCAAATTGAACCTTAAGTGTGACCCATAGAAGGTTGAACTAGTGCACTGTAATGTTACTAGCAAATCAGTTGTTTGAGAAGACACTTTTTCTTTCATTAGAAGGTCATCATCTTTTCTAGCTATTTTTACTAATTCAGGAATGCCATGACTTTTCTCACCTCCACATATGAATCTTTACAAGCTAGCATAGTATTGCTTGGTTGCCTGGAGTTGAGGTGTGTGGTGCAGGGCCTGGAAAGGTTTTTCTTTTTTGCCTGTTCCCACAGACTACAAAATATGATTGACAACACTGAGATCCCAGTAGAGAATATTGGGAGATGAAAGAGAAATCAAGAGCATTAAATGTGAAAGTTCTAGGTAGTCAGTGAATACATAATAGCAATAGTAGTTCTTTTTTTAACACATTGATGCTCAAATAGTTATAGATCATAGATTAAACACATTACCAACAATGGGGATTGTTGTGTAAATAGGCATTTCCTTCTCTAAAATAAGTATTTCAATTAGTTCTCCACATCTTGTTTATGGATCTCAAGCTTCTAGTTCATAGTAGCCTTTGAGTTTTCTTTAGTGTTTGGTTTAAAAAGAACTTTCTTGTAAAAAAACGAAAAAGGAAAAAAAAAAAAAAGCAGTTATATGTGGCCCATGAAGAGGCATAATATGACTTCATAATCTGTTCCTCCCTTGCTAATTGACAGTGATTAGCTCTGTAATCCTTGAACTGCTTAAGTAAGAAAGTGAATTTTGAATAGTCTACTGTTTTTAAAGATGTTATTTCAAATCAAGACTCAAATCACTAAATTTAAAGTTTTTTTTTTCCTATTTGAGAAGCATGACTTTTGGGGAGTTTCCTGATTTTTAACCACTTCCATCTAGTTGAGGTTTCTATTCAAGTTGCTCTTCTCTGGCATTAGACAAGATTTTATGTTCAGGGCCAACTGAGTGTTCCTCATTTTATAGGTTCTGATTATATTCATAAAATATCTCTGCACAAGCACTTCTGTTTTTAATCCTGATCTGTCTCATGGTCAGGTATGTCTATTGCCTTGACTTCTATGCCTTTTAGAAGCTCTTAGTAAATAATTTGAGATCAGCTTGTCTGTAAACAACACTTCTCTACCCAAAAGGATGTTCTTCACTGTCTCATTCATTTGGATGTTAGGGGGAAGCAGCAAAACATCTAAAAGCACTTCAGGGTTTGTAGAATCAATGAAATTGTGCCACCTTTTGGAAGAGAGGCATCAATAAGCAATCTGCACTAGCATATCACTAGTCAGACCATTTCTGGTGCAGAACTTTCCTAGCTCCAATTTGTGTGGGTTTGAAATAAGATTATTATAAAAGTGACACTAAAAATCTTCTCATTAAGGTGGCTAGGAGTACTTCCCTTATATACAGAATAACTCCCTGTTCTACAGAAGTCACTTACATTCAGACTTTTTTGTAAATGTGAACTCGATATAATACTTGTCCAGTGTTTCTATGAACTGTAGCGGTTCTGGGATCAAACGTATTTCATTTCTGTTGTGTGAGCAACAATCGTAGCTACACAGCTAGTGTCTCTGCCTTGTCGATAGGACAGATTTTTATCTTTTGGGGGTTGGTTGGTAAACTACAAGACCTGGAACATATACTGGGCACAGACATAGCTCAGTCATTTTATCACTTGTCTGACCATGTATACACTTGAAATAGGCCAGGGATTCATGTGTTCAGGGCCTCCAACTTGAACTACTGAAATCTTCTCTACCTGCGTCTGGATACAAAATTTGTGAAGAAATTCTGTAATGAGAGAGACCTGTCTGCTGAGCTAAAAAGAGAATATATGCTGGCCTTTTTTCCACTACAGGGAGTCTTTTAGTTCTTTAAAAGTGAATTGTCCCTTTTCTTGCGCTCCTTTATGGTAATGGCTGGATTTAATTATTTTAAATTAATTCTACCTTTTTCACTGGCAAAATCAGGTCTTTAATTTAAACCTCTTCCTTGGAAGACTTCAGTATTTTTTTGATGGACTAGACTGAAACTAGGCTTTCAGTTCTCCAAATCTTAGAGAAGGATGATCCAGTGGTTAGAGCATTGGCCTGGGACACAGGAGACCCAGGTTTAATTCTGTGATCTACTTGTGACCTTGGGCAAACAACTGAAGTTCTCTGCCTCGGTTCCCCATCTGTAACATCGAGATAATAGTGCTTCTCTGTTCACTGGGTTGTTGAGGATAAATAGGTTATATATTACACTTCCATTTACAGCTCATAAAGGGTTAATCAGTTGTTAGAATCCAACAGCAATATGTTTCTTAACATGACTTATAACTGTCTATACCACTTTTGCTTCATGTCTGTAACATGCTTATAAAATCTATTAATCATTTATTTATCCTTTATAAACAACATATAAATTTAACCTTGGCACAGGTATGAAGTATAATCAATAAGCATATTAAAATGACTTGAGTTCCTCAGATACTATGATAATGTGGGCCATCAGTATATAAAACCCTCAATTGAAAACACATTAGACTAGGCATTTGCCTTTTGTGATTTGCCCATTCCAGACCATCAGCAAAAATAAGATCTGATATTTCTAATATTTAAGTAGTAAAAATGAAGCCAGCTTTAGAATGGAAGGATGGGCTGGGGCGTAAAACACAGGACTTGAATATACAGAGACATGGGTTTAAATCCTGGCTTTAGTACAGTCATACATTGAGAGCTCTGGCAAGTCATTGTGCTGTCTGAGGGTATGTCTAAACTGCAGTCAAGGGGCATGATTTGAAGCTGAGTAGACAAGACTTAAGCTAGCTTTAATAACAGGCTGGCATGGGTATTGGAGCAGTGAAACAATGACACTGCTAGCTGCCTGAGTAATTGCTCCAGGTTCTGGATGGATTTGCATCACCTGTGCTGCTGTGGATTCACTGCTCCAGTAGCTGAAATAGCTGGATTAAACCCAGCTCAGGTATGTCTATTCGAACTGTAGTCACACCATAATTGCAATACAGGCATATCATACACCTCATTCTTCTCTCTAAAACAAGGCTACATCTCTACTGTAATTATCATTGGTAAATATTAGAATTCTTAGGTTGAAAGTCAAAAGTATTACCTGAAAGGAGTAGTATAGAGTAATCTCCCCCTCTCTTCCAATTTTATTGCTTTGCAGTTTACATTTTTAAATAAACCTTCTTTAACTGTTTACAAACAATAGTAGAATCAAATTTAGTCACATCTGAACTTTTACATTGTGGTTTGACTATAGCCTTTAGGAAAAGTACCGTAGTATATTTTAAATAGGTTCACATTTTTCCAGTATCTGCACTAGGTTGGGATGCTTGTATTAATTTATATAAAGGTGCCTCAGTACTAAGAAACTAAGTGAGGACAGTAGTCTGTTACATATATCTGAGACCTGCTACTGCTGAGTGGTGAGGCTTTTAAACAGATTATTTCTGGCTGCTGTAAGCCAAAAGCTTGAGATCCTTAAACCAAAGTGAGTGGATCTATCTCATACATCTTCAGAACAACAACATTTTCAGGTATGTAATGTAATGGATTATTTTTGTATATACTTTGAAAACTGAAGTGATGCACCCTGAAAACTTCAGTGACAGCATTTTTTTTTTCTTGGAAGGAGTTAATATACGAGGGCTTCCATTGCTCAGATGCACTGGTTAGTCAAAATACATTGCAATAAGCATATAAACTGGGTTGAGAGACAATGAGAAACTTCAATTTAATGTTCTAATTACAATCTAAAGAGCATAGTTTTAGCTATATAAAATGATTCTGTTACATGCTGTTAAGATCACTATCACTTTGTGTAAACATTTTGCTCATTCATAAAGAAAACACGATTCTGCATCTGATCTGTTTTGGTCATGTCTACTAACTAATAAAAAAAAAATGGCCTTATTTTAGAGGTATTGAGAACCTGCAGCAACTGATGTCAGTGGGAGCCATCTGTGATTACTGCCCTAAACTGAGGCCATGCATTTTTGTAAGTCTTTTTTTGCCTATGCAGAAACAATAATGCTCCTGTTAATACTCACATCCATAGAATTGTTAATCAAGGTCCAATTGCAGTCACTTGTGCAACCTGACTTTAAATGACAACTTCCCCTCACTTTCTCTCCTAATTAAAATCTGTGCTGTGTATTTAGTTACATCTGTGTGGCCGGAAAGGCCATAAAATTTCATAGGTGTAACAGATGGATTCGTTTGAGAATCAGTTGCAAAATGTAATTATTGGTAGTCATGTGCTGCCCTACCTTAATGATATGACATATGAGCTGGAAAGAACACAACTTTGGTTGATGAGCTTATTTCACAGGAGCAGAAATTGAACTATTTTTTTTTTAATGTTCTAAAGACTTTTGGGAAGAGATCAAACCTGATAAACTTCAGTCCAAAAATTGAAAGTTGCCATATGAGAAGTGAAAAGGGAATGAAATGGGAATATCTGCTGCTTTAGTGCTTTACAATAGGAATATTAGTACATGTTTTGATGCGGGCAGAGAGTGTTTTAAACACCTCTCTCCAATTATTGCCTTTTTCTCAAAAGATTATACTGAAAAGTTTTTTCCTGTAACCATACGATTTAGAAACATTTTAAGTAGAACCTCAAGATTCATGCAGAAGTTTTATAGGACCACCAAAAAGGTAATGAATATTGTACGTCTGTGACAGCTCAGTCTGACCCATGCATGTAATTAGACTATTTGTTATTTTGGACACACTGGAATTTTATTGCACCAGAAAACACTGCATATGTCATGTGTGAACTGGATACTTGGAAAGGCTCAGCAGACCTTTGGTCTGACCTGGTACAGCCGTTCTTATGTTCTTATAAATCTACTGGCCCTTCTAATGTCAGTTGAAACTTGATGGGGAAAGGAGATGCTAGAACTTTTTACTTTTGCTTTACCCTCTTTAGCCTTTGTGTCATTGAAAGATATCAGGCAGGTTTGATAACATTTCTCTGCCTCAGCCATCCCATTCAAATGTCTTGTGCACTTGTAGTGTTAATAGGGCATACAGACTATGATTTTCACATAGAAGCTAGATATGTGCATAATTAAACTGTACCAATACATTTCTGAAATGATGCAGGATAACCAAAGTCTTGCTGAGCCCTTTCCCTTCTATCAGGCTTGACAGCCCTCTTGCATTCCCTCTTCTTCCAGTGTCCACCAGTTCCTGGAGGAAGTTGTATTTGTAATCCATATTTAGTCATTTTGACAGTTGTCATACTCGTGCTTCAGCAGACACTTTTTCTTTTAAGAAACTTGATGCAGACTTGTTAAGATTGACAACTTAAATGCACATGCATAAGGAAAAAGAAGAAGCTAATACAGTAACTCCTCACTTAATGTAGTGCCGGTTAACATTGTTTCATTGTTATGTTGCTGATCAATTAGAGAACATGCTCGTTTAAAGTTGCACAGTGCTCCCTTATAAATGATGTTTGGCAACTGCCTTCTTTGTCCACCACTGGCTGGTGGGGGCTTGGAACCAGCATGGACCGGCAGCTCCCCACTCCTTGAAGTTCCCTGTGCAGCAGCTGCCCAGATGGCTGTCAATTGCCGGCAGTTCAGCTGTCCCTCCTGCCACTGCCATATGCTGCTCCTGTCCTCTGCCTTGCTTCTGCTCCTAGGAGCATCCTGTTTGGTGTGTGGGGGCTGGGGGAGGAATGCTAATATCAGGGTGTCCTCCCCTCTGCTCATGCCTCCAGTTGTCCCCCCTCCTGCTCTATGGAGATAGGGAAGACAGGGCTCAGGATGAAGGGAGCTTGGTAGCAGCAGCTGCTGTCTCAGCTTAATCTGTTTAAAATGCAATGTAGTTAAGAGTGCAGTCAGCATACTTAAAGGGGCAATGCGCATCTCTCTCTCCCTCTCTGTCTCTCTACCATGCTGTCTGCCCTCCCTCCATTTGTGCTGCCTTGTAGAGTGAGGCTACATTAACAACCTGTTAATCCTTGAGGGCTCAGCCAAGTGCTAGTTCATCATTCAGCACTAAGGCATTCCCTGGGGAATATTTCAACCTCTGAATCTACCACCTCAACCAAGCTTCACAATCGTCATCACAGTGTACAGTATTAAATTTTCCTGGAACCTAACCACACACACTCTCCGTTTACATTAATTCTTATGGGGAAATTGGATTGGCTTAACATCATTTCTCCTAAAGTTGCATTTTTCAAGAACATAACTACAACGTTAAGTAGAGTTACTGTAGATGAACCTTACGCATGTTGCATAGCATATACAGTAAGTAATACTTAATAGCATGTTACATGTGCAGTTTGGATAAATATTAATGTGAACATTGTCTCCATGTGTTTAAAATTTCAACTTTTAAGATTTGTTAACCTGAATGCAAAATCTAGTTTAATTTAGGTGACAACATAATCTCTGGAATCCAGTGAAAAAATCAAATTACATTTTCTGCTTATAGTCATGTTTTAAAAACCAATTTCTCTTGTTCCACATTACCATGTAGGTGAGGGGAAGTAATGAAGTTGTATCATGAGGAAATGTGATAATTAGTATTATCAAAAAGTAACAAATTTAGCCTTGAACTATCATTAAAAGCAAACTCTGGAGCTAAGGTACTCCCTGCCAAATAGTTAAAATACTGGGACAGCTCTCTCTAATATAACTAGGACCAAAACTATGCAGGATTTGGTAAATCAAAAAACATAACTTTGAATCACATTCAAACAGGTACCTAATACAGGCCATGACATGGCATGTCCTTCACATAGGACATGCCACAAACTAAGCAGGAAGATGCTGTCAGCACTAGTTGAAGTTGTGTGAGAAAAAGATAAGGTAGAGCATTGCAATAATCTAATCAAAGTGACAAATTCATGGAGCAGTGGCACAAGAACTCCAGTGGTGAGAAGATGCAATCCCTTTCCCAGCTACCAGTAAGGAAGATAGAAACTTCTTTCTCCTGGATGTCCTGGTGTCATGAGGAGCCTACCCAAAAAAATGACCTTGTATCCACACTTGAGGGAGCTGATGTAACTTGTCATAGCTGAAGGATGTCTCTCTCCAGCTTGCCACTATGCACTCTGTTTTATCGGGACTGATCTTAAGATCTAGGTCACCAGTACACATGGCATCCTCTAGCTGCAAGGAAAAGCAAACTTAGAAGAATGGGCAATCTAAATATTGGAATGGGTTGCAATGTGGCCCATTGCCTCTACACCTTGAAATGCATCCAAAGGACCAGTGACAAATTAGGAAACAATGGAATCCTAACCCTTTGTGTGTGCTTGGTGCAGATGAATGGCTATTTAATACTAGCAGTTGGGTGGACTGTAGCATTTGAAAGGGAGAATGAGCTACTTGAGTTTAACTCTTCACTATTGCTGCAATGACCTATAGTTGAGTCATCAATACCTTATGGTCTGTGATATGAAAAAGACTGTTGACCTATCCAGCAGTGATCATGGACACCTGAATATTGTCCTAGAAGAGACTTGGTGCAGAATGTATTCAGGATCTACAACTATATCCAGATTGAAAGGAGTTGAAATCCCAAAGCTTTCAGATGGTGCCACAGCAGCCTTAGAGCAACCTTATGCTTCCTCTCCCTCCCCCCGCCGCCCTTAATTAAAAGTCAGATTAGTGCTTAGGCCTATTTCTAAAAATCGTATGTTAGGCTGGCATCTTCTCTTTCCAAACTGAAGTGTTCCCAACAAGACGACTTCCAAAATAACTTCCCAACAGATCTAGACCCTCGGTGAGATCAGCTCAGCTGAAACACAGTCACAGAAGACTTTCTATTCGGTATATAAATCTACCACAGAAATGGAGTTCATTTCAAATACTGTCCTTTCCCCTAGATAGTTCTGTTGGTTGAGACTGGAAATTCTGATAAAGAAAATGTGGCTGAGGGATGTAAAAACAACTCGTCATCTGAAATTCTTTCCTATGGCTAATTGAACTGCATCCTTGGTGCTTTAGTCTTCTGAATTCTCTTGCAGGCTGTGTGTCTACGTCACCTAAGAAAATAGTGGAAATAGAGAGAGAACGTAAGGAGCTATTGTAGTGACAAGTGAGGCGAAAGAGTGGCTGTTCCTTACAAGACATTCACATATGCTGTGATATTCCCTTAGACTCAGTCAAGTTGCCTATTGATTGGGGGTGAACCAATGGAAGAAGTCCTTTGGCTATAAACAATAGCACTGGCCTCTCTCTGGAGGAGTTAATGTGCTAGCCAAAACAAGAGTGTAGTCTTATCTTCACCCTCTCCTGCAGTCCAAAAGTAAGAACTAGAGTGTGTACATCTGCATTTGTTCAGCCAAGAACCACATAAGGCAGCTCCCCTAATTCTGATAGCAATTCAGTCCTGAGTTAGTCTACATTGTATGGTTGTCTGTATGGAAGTTAGTTTCCCACATCATCATCTAGGGAACTCTACTATTACAGCAGATGAGCTTGGGGATCTCAGTCATGGAAAGAAAATCACAATAGGGTGACCTGTGTAGAATCTACTGGGACTTGCGCACTAAGTGGATGTCTTCAACCACACTCCGTTTGGGAATTTGTATATTCCAGGGGTTCTCAAACTTAATTGCACCATGCCCTACTCCATGGGTTGGTGGGCCAAAGCCCAAGCCTCACCACTCTGGGCAGGGGACCTGCAACCTGGGGCCTGCTGCCCGGTGCTGAAGCCCTCGGGCTTTGGCTTAAGCCTTGTGCAGTGAGGCTCAGGGCTTCGGCTGTGGGCCCCAGAAAGTCTAAGCCAGCCTTGGCAACCCCATTCAAAGGAGGTTGCGACCCACTTTGGGGTCCCAACCCACAGTTTGAAAACTACTGGTATATTCTTTTATGGGTGTGTCTATCAAAGATAATTAGACATATCCACCAGTTAAGCCGTCCCCTTGAGAAGAATCTTTGGTACTCTTCCCTACTTTAAAAAAAATAAAATCTAGATCCCTTTAGAGCTCTTGCTCTAGAATTTCAAAGCATGATAACAACCCTAAGGCTATATTTGCAGTAGCAATTTTAATCTTCACTGGTGCTAGCAGTGTGGGAGTGGAGAGAGGGAATGTTAGTGTGCAATGCCTGCAGGCATTTGTACAATTGTGACATCTAATCTCGCTCAGAAATGGTTTAGATAGCATGGTGGTGAAGTCATGGTGCTATACTTCCACCACTGGTAGCACCTCTAGAACTGTAGTTACTGGAGAGTCCCCTAAAATTGCTAGCCCAGAGAGCTCAACATGTTGAGCTTCTCTCTAGCTGTTCGTGGTTTTTGTTCAACTTTACCACCTCCTTGCATCTTCCTTGTGACAGAGGAGTTCTTAATGCTCACTGTGAAAACAAACTCCTAAAAGTTGAACAGGATTTGGACTCTAATGGTATGTGATATTAATACAAAAGTAACTATACCTTTTTTCCCTTTGTGATGTAATCACCTGAGATGTCTGAGGCATAAAATACTTTATACACACAGCTCCTTTCTAGTACTAATTCTAATGAAAAAATGGAAGCAAGCTATAGTCCATAAGTTATTTCACAGCAATGGGAGCTTTCATTAATCTTTCTAGGTTTCGTTCCTATCATAGGCAGAAATAGTGTCCCCTTTTCTGATCAACAAGCTCCTCTTGTGCAGTTCCTTCAGTAATGTCAAATTCCATTGTTTGATAGTTTAGATTTGCTGCCCATGTGTGTGAAATCGGTCATTTGCTGAACTGTGTTTAGCTTGTCTACATGGCAAAGAAAATCTTAATGGCTTGATTTTTTCCTGATTTATATTCAATTAAAAAAATGTAATTGCTGGAAGTGAACGATTTGTAGGCTAGGTCCCAGCAACCAACTAGTGCTATTCTTTCTTTTTATGAGAATGAATGACTGGGAAGAAAAACAAGCTGCAGCTTTTTTTAACTAGTAAACTTAGCATAACATCAGTCCCTGGCCAGATATACTGTTTGGGTGCTTCCTGTGGATCAGAATAGCCCACCTTCACAAGCCCTATTGTCCCTAAATAGTTGCCACATCTGGCCCCAAGCCGCTATCCTTAATCACAGATTACTACCCTCAGTAACATCATCAATTTTTGTGTTGAGAAATTGAATGTTGGGGGCAAGTCCCCACCCATTTGGGCTTGTCTGCTGCTTTGCTGAAGTTAATTTGAGGGTGGAGAGATGAGAAATTGCCACTTTCCTTCTAAATCTGTAGCTGAATTTGGAGTGAGGTAACTGCTGCTAGGAGAGCAGAAAACCTCTTTTTTATATTTAGAAAAAGGCCCAAACTATTTGAAGTGACTCCAATGAGACCAAGATTAGATTTAGGCCTAAATGCCTAATACACAAAATTAATTGTAAGCTTTAGCCACCCTAAACACCATAGAAAATTGTTTTCTGTAACTATCCAGTGAAATGTACATGGATTTTGGGCTGCTTGGTTCCAGGCTGATAGCTAAACCATGGCTTGAGGGCTTTGTTGCCCCAAGGCTTGGTGTGGGTAGTGGAATTTAAATGGGGCACTAGCTGCTTTAGGTTGCAGATATGTTGCAGGAGAAAGGGTAGAATTCTCAAGAGCACCTAACCCCATTTTCAAAAGTGATTTAGCTACTGTTGAGCCTAAGTTCCATTGACTTTTAGTGAAACTTTGGTTCCTAAGGGCTAGATCTTAGGCATTGCAATGGCTAACTTCTAGGGCCCTGCCACCTAGTTGGATTCTTACCCCTGAGTTAGGAACTCAGGCTCACTGTATGATGTCTGGAGAGCATTAGACGCCTCCGAGATCCTCAGAAGCCAGCAAGCTGAGTGGGAAACCACCTAAGATGACCAGGAGCAAAAAGTAGGGGAAAGAGGAGGGCTTATGACCTAGACCTTCAAAGGTATTTAGGTCCCTAACTCCCCTTGATCTAGGCCTTAAGTGCCTACCCTGCTTGGGGCTCTCAGCTGTAAACCGTCATTTGGAGTTAGATTTGACTTAATTCAGGCACTTTTCTGGCTTGATTGCTAGGGCATTCACATGACGTGGGAGACCCAGGTTCGATTCCCAATTTGAACCTGAGTCTGTCACAGAAGAAGTAAATGCCCTAAGTGAGCACTGGGCTGCAGTATTATGGTCTCTCTGACCCATGAATATTTTAATTATTTATACAAAGTAGAACAGCTTCAACAGGAGAGATTGAGAGACCCACCCCAGGTTATGCACTAGCTCAGGGGTGGGGAAACTTTTTGGCCGAAGGGCCACATCTGAGTGGGAAAATAGCATGTAAGGCCATGACTGTAGGCAGGGGCAGGGGGTTGGAGTGTGGGAGGCGGTGTGGTGTGCAGGAAGGGGCTCAGGGCAAGGGGTTGGAGTGAAGGAGGGGTGCAGGGTGTACAAGGGGGCTCAGGGAGGAGGGTAGGGGTGCAGCAGAGGGCTCAGGGCAGGGAGTTGGGGGTGCAGGAGCGGTTCCAGGTGCAGGCTCTAGCCCAGTGCCACTTAATCTGGAGCGGCTCCGGGGTGGCAGTGGCACACATCGGGGCCAGGACAGGCTCCCTGTCTTCCTGCCTGCCCTGGCCTGGCACTGGTGCTCCTCCCTGTGGCCCCTGGGGACAAGGGGGCGGAGGGCTGCGCACGCTGCCCTCGCCTGTGGGTACCTCCACCGAAGCTCCCATTGGCCGCAGGTCCCTGTTCCCAACCAATGTGAGCTGTGGGGGGCAGTGCTTGCAGGCCGTTTACATTAATTCTTATGGGGAAATTGGATTGGCTTAACATCATTTCTCCTAAAGTTGNGGGCCACAGGGATGTGATGCCAGCCGCTTCTGGGAGCAGCATGGGACCTGCATTGCCACGGGGGTGGCAATCCTGCAGGCTGGATGCAGCCTGCGGGCTGTAGTTTGCCTACCCCCCTGAAATAGCCCAATGCTTAGGGCACTCATCCAGGAAGTGGGAAACCTGGCTTCAAGTCCCTGCTCCAAAGTGGGAATTCACTCTGAGTCTCCCACAGTTTAAAGGAAGGTCAAAACTGTTGGGCTACTGGATATTCTGGGCCATTCCCTCTTGTGCAAGGCATCATCCAGTAGTTGTAATGTAAGAGCATGTCTATGCTTCCAACTTTTGTTGACAAAACTTATGTCAACACCCACAAGTTGACAAAACAAAAATCGCCAAAGGGTGTTCACACTTGCTCCCTCTGTTGACAGATCTTGTCCGCATTGGGGACACCATCATTGACAGGGTGAGCAATGCATCTTGGGTCTGTATCCCACAGTGCAGAGTTATGGGAAGGAAGAGTTGATCGCTGCGGATCTTGGGATTCTCTGAATTCTCCCCTAGCCTCCTCAGCTGCTTAAAGCAGCATCATGAGTAGGTTCTGTGAGTTCTCCATGTTGAGGAATGGCAAAACAGCACAACATTCTGTTCGCCTCCTCCAGCAGCAGCAGTCTGCCTGCTGCTCTGTTCCTAGTGCAGGACAGACAGGAGCATTCTAATGATTTGTTCTTTGTACCCCAAATGGAGCGGTACACAGATACTTTCTGGGAGCTTTGAAAAGGGATGGGGGCGTGTGCCTGCGTGGCAGCAAAGATCAAAACACTGAGCAGAGCACTCAGGGCAGGCATTGTTTTGTTGATAGAACTGGCTTCCACCAGCATCCCACAATCAGCAGTGTCTACGCTGGCTGTTTGTCAAGAATAAAGGGAGGGGGAAAGACAAAAGTCTCTCATAGAGGTGGAAGTTTTTTGTTGCCAAAACTGGGTAGTTTTTGTGACAAAAGTCCCATTGTCGTGTGTACAATCTTGCTGTTTTGTTGCCAAAAGGCAGTTTTTGGCAACAAAACTTGGTAGTATAGACAAGGCCTGTGACATTTGGTGACAGAGGCAGTGGAATGGCTGGTTTTAAAATGATGTTGCTTTGCCTTGTGCTAGGGCTCTGAGCAGCTATTCAGCTGTGAGGTGGCATCAGGATTTATGTGGCTAATGCATGTGTCTACTGGTAGAAATTTAGGGTGCCTACATGGTTAGGCAGCAGCTGAGCAGTACGTCTGAGAATATCAGCGGTGCCTAAATAGCTCGGTAGATCTGGTCTTAAGCCTTTTTTGTAAATGGGATGTCGGCACTTCTGAAAATATTATCCTTGGTATTCTAAAGAGGGTCAGTGGGTAAAGACCTAATTCTAGTTACATGTGGAGGAAACTGCCTCTCTTCCCCAGCCCTTCTCCACTTATAAAACAAACAAACCCTCTACTCAACCTTAGAGAAATTAAGCCTCTAGGAGACTAATAGGGTCCTATCTGCATCAGACCAGGTATTTTTGCCACCAAGTCTCTCCTGAGGTAGAGGATAACTAACTGTAGGCCAGCTCTCCCATCATGAGATGATAAAATTATTGCCTGGGTTTGGGTCACAAATGCATTCTGACTAAAAAGATACTGTTATAGTGAAGTGTATGAGGACCTGCAACAATAAAGCTTTCCGTCTGCTGCTCGGGCTGTAGTCTGGTGGGCAGTAAACCCCACAGAAGAACTCTCCATAACTCCCAGATATCACATCCTGTAAAAGTGTTTCAAACATATGTTAAGGTTCTGCTTGCTTCAGACCAATTTGCTAATACCTTTCTATCTGAAAATGGGGTGAATGAACAAGGCTGTGAGCCATTCTTGAAAGGACAATAGACATAAGATAGCAAATAATGGAGAAGAAAAAATGCTAAAATTATGTCCTTAGGAAACCCCTTCTCCAAACCCCGTTGGTGGACACCAACACCTGAATCAAGTCACTCCAAAATAATTGCTGATGCCTGAGTATAGCAGCATAACTGAGTAAAAGCACCATTCAGGGCAGTAGGGTGAAACCTTGTTAACCTTTAGAATACTGGAGAGTCACGCCAGAAAACTATGCTAACTTTTCAAATAGACATCTGATGCATGTGGTGAAGATAATAGGCTTCAACCGTTGCTAGAGTGAGACACTAACAGAAAGTTTGGACAAGCCACTGCCTTAAAAGCAAAAGTTGGTAACACTGCTAGATGATTGAGTGACTTTCTTTCACATATCAATCACCATATTCATGCCTACTTTATATTGGAGCATTGAGCCTCTCTGGTGATAGTAACCAGTTCAACACCCTGAAACGTCAGAAATCCAATCTAGTTTTATTTGCTGGAATACATCCAACAGACCATCTTAGTCCCTAGAGTCCTTAGGCCTCCACCTTCCCAGACATGTAGTTATTGTGCAATTGACAGTAAACGAGTCTCCCCGATCACCCACTAGGAAAGTACTGAATGTTTAGACTGCAGGAGACTGAACAGCCCAGGACTTTGTAAAAATAAAAGTGATTTTCCAACTAACAGAAGTTCACTCTGGAGGGTGTGCAGTTGGTGTTTACGCTGTTAGTTGCCATATGGGGCCCCACCTTCACACACCATGTCTAGTCTGACCGTGTGGTCAAACAATTGATAATTCGCCATGCCATCCTTCAGGTCAGGTCAGTCCCTGTACTCTGTCTCTCAAAGGATAGATAATAGATTAAACAATATTCATTGGGTGTCACTTCTGAGAGACAGCCCCAAAGGCCAGGCATTCACTGAAGAATCCAAGACCTGGAGAGAGTTAGACACAGCCTCCAGGGCTGAAAATGACTCCCTATCTCCATCTAATCCTACTAATCAGCTATTTGAGTTTTCTCCTCTGCTATGGGGACTCCTGCATTGTTTGATACCATAGCAGTAGGTAAGACCCTAGTTGTGATACCTTCATTCCTCCAAAAAAGAAATGTGTATCTCCTGAATGGGATCGTCATGGACCCTCTGTCCTCCAAGGCAGAGGGCCCATGGAACGGAGGAGAGGCAGACTAATAAGGGTTGTATCACCCAAAAATAGATACTGTGCCCAAGTGTTCTGTCTCCTGTGGATATGAGGGTCTGTAAACCTTAGCCATTCCTGAGTAATCTGCCAATGTGGGTGGGTTTTCCTCAACAGAACTCCAGTTTTGTCTGCCTTATGTGAATCCAGGCCTCTAACCGAGTACTTCCCTGGAGACACCTAGCCTGTCCCCTCTTTTCTCCCTGTGTATTGTTTGAATGTAGCAGTGTCACCCCCAACTTCTTGCTTCTGTGTCCTATCTGCTTTTGGGCTATCCAGATAATCCATTGCTATAACCTCTCCTCATTGTCATTCTTGCTGATGTCCCATAAGTAATTTATATGGGCTAGCAAGGTATGGCATGCTACCTTAACCCTGTATGGTGTAGGTGTGAGTGTTCACTTTAACATGTGGTGCAGTCTTCAGGATCCATATGACTTTCTGACTTACTGTAGTGCATAAGGTCCTTGATGTGAGACTAACAGTTTTGGCATGTGCTCAACTTGCACAAAGCAGCCTGTAGAGGAGAGAAAACCATAGCACAGTAGGGAAGGGAAACAGAACAATTAACTTTTGCATTCAGTTCTTTAGCCACCTTTTCTCAACGTGTCCAAAAGAAAGCAACATAGTATGCTGGTGTGCTTCAAGCAGGGTTGGTGCTTCCCTGGGCTGATCAGTGTCTTGTACCTTCTAGTGAGAGGAAGGAGAAGTGAACGTGTTGTGTGAGGAGCAGAGGAGATCTTCCTCTGTATCCACTGCCACCTTATGCTAGTAGTCACAGCTCTCTAGCTGAACTGTGAATCCAGTGGGATCTTCATTGTTCAGCTAGTGCTGGTCCTGGAAGAATGCTTCTGTACTTGGCAACTCAGGGCCAACTGGAATGTCCTCCAAAAACCCCAGGAAAGTGTGTTCCAGCCAGAGGGCTAGAAAGTGTTCTCTTGATGCATATGCATCACTTCTAATGACACTCACAGAAGGTATGTGAATGTGTTGGAAGCAGAATATATCCATAATATAGGCAGATGTGGAGTAAATTGCACCACAAATCTCTACCATGCACCTTTGATGACAGGAAGCATTTCAGCTGTTCCATTCGTGGACAGAGTCTGCCTCATGGGGCTGGAGGGAAGAGAAAGGGGTGGTGGTGGTTTGGCACATATTCTAGTCAGAACCCTTTCAAGTCATGCTGAAAAAACCTGCTGCCAAAATAGCTGACACTGATTTGGGTTCTCTTTCCAGTCAGTGAGTAGGATCCAGAGTAACTGAACACACTCAGCGGCTGTTGGAATTTTTAACCTACATGTCCTCATTCACCAGCAGAGACATAGCTCTCTCTCCAACCCCTGAGAAATCATTCACATTGAGTTACAGAACAATTCTGATTATTTGAACATCAGTTACATAGAACATTGTAGAATGGAACAAGTCATATCCTTGAATCAAATTAAAAATTCCTTGTTATTTAAAAAACTAAATTGCCAAATGTATTTGTTCTTTTGACATTAGGATAATCATGGTATTGTATTTTAAAATTTGTGTTGCAGGCTCTACTAGCCAAAAAGTACCGGTATATAAAAATTAAAACATCTATCATTAATATAAGAAAATGTGGATTAGGGACTATGCTGAGATTAGCAAAATCTTTTACTTAGTTCCGATCTGGATTATTTTCAATTATAAAATGCTGGAGCATAAAGGCAGGACAGAAAATCTGGTAATTGACCATTTAAATTAATGTAAAAAGTAGCATTTAAATATAATATAGTTGTTTTAAAAATACTAACTTAAATGGTGTAATGGTTAGATCAAAAGGTTCTTTACATGGGCTTGAAGCACTGTCTAAATCTGAGTAAGAGAAAGCCACTGAAGCTCAATTAGACCTTCTTGGTAAAAAGCAAATCATTGCTGAAAAATAATTACAACAGCTGAGATGGACTTTTCTGAGGAAGAATCTGAATACTTATTGTCTGTAAGTTACCCTTAAAATATTGCCAATAAAAGGAAGCTCAGGCCTGGATCTACAACTTTTAAATAATTTACCCACAAGACAAATTCATAGTATTCCTCTAAATCTGTCATGACAGAACTACTACTACTAATCTGTTGCAAAATGCTTTATTTGTTTATTGAAGTAGTCTGTCCATCTTTGCATAATGTGCTTTTCTAGTTCAATAATATGTTTTCTCTGTCCTTTAATATTTCAGTGAACAGTCTGTTTTTGTAATATTCTATGCCACTGTTGTTGCTCATTGCAACATCTAGTGCGCCCTCAAAACTAAACACACATTTATTTAAATTACAGTTTACTCTGAAAAGTAACTATGTAAAAATAGCACATTCTTCTTTGAGTGATGGCCCCTATGTATTTTCCACATGTGGTATGCATGTGTGCCATGCACTTGAGTCTGGAAATTCTTCAAAGAAGTGTCCATTGACCTGCAAAGTCACAGTTGTAACTCCCCTCATGCTCCTGACCAAAGGCATAAAACACAGGGTGAGTCGACGCTGCTCCAGTTCCTCCTCTTCATTGCCATAGTAGGAAGATTGCATGGGCAAGCCATATCCTCCCAGAGGATTTCTAAGTGGGTTTCAGAGGGATCTTAGAATGTTACAAAATACCAAAAAAATCCCCTTCCTGGGGGTATTACAGCTCACTTCATGCAAGCACAAGCTGCCTTTCCTCATCCCTATCAGGTGTACTGCTGCAGGGCAGTAATTTGGAATTCTGTCCACGTGGGTGAGACACACTACGCTCTAGTCCAGGAGAAGTCAATTATTTTTTGTCAAGGTCCAAATTTCTCGGTCAAGGTCCAGACTCCAGATAAAATATTTTTTTAAAAAATAGTAACGATAATAAGTAAATAAAAAGATTTTGGGATCTGATCAAAATGTCTGGTGGTCTGGATTTGGCCAGTGGTCCACCTGTTGACTATCCCCGCAAGCAGTGACTGCAGATACAGCTGTAGGAATGGCAGTACTATAAGCAGCTCTGCTGCCACCTTCCTCACACCCTTCTCCAGTCAGCCATGTGTGGAATACACATAGGGATCATCACTCAAGAAATGGAGCTTATGTACTATAATTGGAGGTTCTTTAAGATGTGTGGGCCCTATCTGTATTCCACTACCCATCCTCCATCCCCTCTGCTTCATATCTTATTGGATTGCGGTAAGAGAAGGCAGTGGAGAGACGTTAACTGGCACTGCCTTCCATGCCATTGGTGAGGGGCATGAGGGGAACTACTGTGCATGTGTGGATCAACGGATGCTGCTTTGAAGAATTTCCAAACTCAGGTGCATGGTGTGCATGTATGCCTATGTGTGGAATACAGGTAGGGACCACACATCTCAAATATCCTTTGTTACAGTAAGCAAGCTTCATTTTTTCACTCTCAGATCTGCACTGTGTGGGTATTCAGTCATATAGGTAACTTTAGTGACCAAGCAAGTTTTTACTTTTGATTTCTGTTACTCAGGCAGAGGTTCCTTTTTGTATGCCATCAACAGAATTGCTAAGTTTCAATTACAGGGCTAGTCACTTATACCTGTGGAATCTCACAGTATACTAAAGTTGTATAGTTTTGTAGCCCTGGGTTAGCACAGGTGTCACTGAGAGCCTAATTTGGCCTGCCAAACATTTACAACTGAGAATTGTGTGTGAGGAGGAAAGAACCTGGCTTGACTTTCAAATCCCAGTTTGAATTTGTTAGGCTACCAGTTAGAAAAGTAATCTTTGAACTTGTAAACTGAGCACTTGTGAAATGGGAAATGTTGAGAGACCCTATGAGGTCACTTTTACAGCACTTTTTAGAATAAAATTGCGTGTTAGATTTGAGGTAGACTTTTATCAAAATCATAGTAGAATTACTTAATTTTGTGTCAAATGCTTCATGATATATTTATGCTCCCTATTGTAGGTGAAATCTTACCTTTTCCTGATGCAGTTGCACAAAGGGATGAAAGGAAAGTGGCAAGTCACATATATAATACTAGAGCCCTGGCACAGGGTACATTACCTCAGGTAGGCTCAGAAGAATGTAGTGCTGAGCACATTTTATTGTTCCCTTGAAAAGCAGCAGCATACTTCCCCCCACCTAGTATGTCCTGTATGTTGCGGATTTCTTGCCGTACCCTTGAGCCTGGACATGTCCTTTTGAAGCATCTGCTCGTGTAGAAGCCAGGCCTCCCTGCTAGCACTTCCTTGAAAACCAAGTACAAGGTTCTGGCTTGCTGCTTTTGACAAAGATGGACGAAGAGACTTCCTGCACCACAGACAGACCAGGAGGAGACTAAATTATTTTTTTTTTCTTTTTCAATTTTAAATTCTTTTCATGTGCATGAAAGATGTGGTATTGAGAGCCTGTAGATTGACCAACCTTACCTCACCACAGAACAGGAAAAGAAGACAAATCCCAGATTGCCCACAAATGTGTGTCTAATCTGGTGAGCTCACCTCTAAGGATCAGCGAATAACTGAGTCCCCATACCTAGTTGCTGGTTTCTCCCCTGAGACTTCCAAGTAGTGAAACTCGTCAGAGATCAACAACTTCATTTAAATAGAGGCCAACTTAAAGCTATTGTTTGGTAATAACTTTCAGCTACTGGTATCATGGATTGAATATGAAACAAGTATTTAGATGGATATGGCTCTTTACTGTATTATCCATTTTGGGTATTTATATTGTCCCCATCACTATGGTATCTGAGTGCCCTGCAGTCTTTTTAATGTATCCTCACAAATCCCTGTGAAGAAGGGGAGAGCTATCATCCCCATTTTTCAGAGAGGGAACTGAGGCTCAGCGGGATGAAGGATACGTCTTCACTGGAGAGTTAGCCTGGATGATCAACATCTAGGCTGGCCTAATCTGGATGCGAGCAACCACACTGTAAAGCCCTGCCCAAGTTGCTGTGTCCTCACAAATACTATGCACCCCTATGTATGTTGCTAAGACTTCTGGGGGCATATTCCATGGTCTTTAGAGCTGTGGTAAGCTGATCTGCTCTATGATTCTTTCCAAGTGAAGTGTGGGAGAACTTGTCTTTCTGGGTAGTTGGGGGAGTTGTAGGAAGACATTGAAAGACTGTCAGCACTCTAGTGATTTAGTCTGAATCCTCACAGCATAGTGGGTGGATTATGAGCCTGAGTGAAAGTGGAACTCAAGCTCTAACCCCCACCCAGCCTTCCCAGTTAGCTTGGATTTAATGTGGGTGAGGAGTTTTGTGTGAGGATGGGTGGGGAGTTAGGGATAATATCTGAGTAAGAGCGTGGGCTAACTCTTCAGGGAAGAATCTATGAGATCTGCTTATCAAGAACATTTTTGTAATACTACATTTCACAAACATACTTTTTTTTTTTGTTTCCCTCTACTGCATAGTCACTTTTTTTAACATTCAGATACATGGCTTTCAGAAGGACTAAATAATTTTCCCTTACCATAGGCCTATTTTTTGGTCTTTGAAATGTCTATTGAAGTACACTTTTATGAGCAACTGTGAAGAATCATAGCAATAAAAACACTGAACAATATCTAATTTGTTGTATTGCCATAATAGCCTGTTCTTCAAAGGCCAGATCATCCCTAAGGATGAGTGTAAATCAAAACCTACAAACAAAGAAACAACCAAATTCAACCACAGGAGATTCCAAAGCCTCTAATAAACTGGAAGGTCAGAGTTATTGTAAAGACTTGTTAACAAGCCAAAAGTAGCTGGTCATCTATTATTGACAGAGAAACATTAAATTAGAACACCATAGCAGCAGAGCCATTGTATATTGAACTACTCACATTTCCAAAGATATCCTTCATATCATGTAGACAGTTCTACAGGTGTTGGGCTGTATTCACTGCTGGCAATTTTTGAATTCATTGGAACTGCATCCGCTTACAGCTGCAGTGAATTTATCATATTTATAACCAGTGTGTTTGTGTATCTGTTGTGCGCTCTAGTGACCGTCCTCTGCTCTCTTGCACCAAACTTTGACCAACAACATTTTTGTAGATGAAAGAGTTAAACATTCCAATAATGAAAAATAGCACTATTTTTAAAATGATCACTGGACCCTCTTTAATATAGCTGGAAGCCACAATAGGATATGCCTGAGCAGGCCATTGTTGCCTAGTTCAGGTGTGTTTTGGGGAGAATAGTTAATAGTACAAGAACGAGAGAAAATAGTTGGGAGGAAAAGTTATAAACACACTTTCCCTGCTATTTTGAATATATTTTCATTTTTTCTACCTTCTGTTCTCTTTTTAAAGTTCCCTATACTGTTTATATCCCTAAAGGTTCAGCTGCACTTCCATCAGTAGGTTATGGTTCAGCAGCCACTTTTATCCCATCTTATACTGTAAAAACAAAATTCAGTCTATTGAACAGCTTCCAGTTTAGTGGTTCCAACAGGAAGTGAGTTTAAAGTGGCCGGATATGCACAAACTGCTTCTGTAAGGTCAGTTTGACACTTCAGGCCAAGGCAAGAAGAGTGTAAAATTGTGATGTGATCCTCCAGTGCCCTGCCCTCCCCATTCCCTCTAGCTGCCTGTCTTTACCCTCACCATCTACAGCTTTCTTATATTTGATTTTAACATTAAGGATAGTGTTTTTATTTTTCAAGGAGGGGAACAATGCCCAGTTGGGAGTTAGGCACAAATCCTGCCTTGATAGCTGTGAAACTGGTGCAGGGACTGCAGAGGTCCATATGAGAGACATGAAGCCCATGCATTGAGCATAGCTCCTTCTTAGTAGCATATATATGGAAGAGGGGGGAAGGGGGAGAGGAGGGAGCGGACTCAAGATCTGGTTTAGCCAGGGGATCTGTCGCTGTTGTGTAGTACCTCCCTTTCTTCTCACCTTTCTCTCGTACTCCCAGCGCAGAGTCTACTTCAGTCAGTGGGATAGGGAAGCCTCTTTGGAAGAGCTCTGTAGCTGCTGTGTGGCCTGATGAAAGGCTCCCTTCCCTCCCCTTAGACAACTGGATTTGTCCCTCGATGCATGTGTGAGATGTCATCAGAATGGTTCATCTAGCTAATCAGAATATGGCTTTGGACAGTACCCCTAGCCAAACTCTAATTTAAGTTTTAAAAAGCTAAAGAATCAGTTACATCAGGGTCCCTAAGGGCACTTATTTGTGCTCCTGAAAGGGGAAATAGGATAGTAATAATCAGATTTAACATAGGTCAAACCCTATTTGCTTTGCACACAGAAATAGATTAATTAGTTAAATCACTTATAGCTTGGACCCTACCAAATTCACGGTCCATTTTGGTCAATTTCATGGTCACAGGATTTTAAAAATAATAAATTTCATAGTTTCAGCTATTTAAATCAGAAATTTCATGGTGTTGTAATTGTAGGCATCCTGACCTAAGAAGGAGTTGTGTGAGGAGCGGGGTCACAAGGTTATTGTAGGGTTGGGGGTTGAGGTACTGTTACCCTTGTGTGCTGCCTTCAGAGCTGGACAGCTGGAGAGCACTGGTTGCTGGCTGGGAGCCCAGCTCTGAAGGCAGAGCTGCTGCCTGCAGAGCTGGGCCCTCAGTCAGCAGTTCTGACTGATTGTTCTGGCTGCCCAGGTCTGAAGGCAGCAGCGCAGAAGTAAGGGTGGCATGGTATGATATTGCCACTCTTACTTCTGCGCTGCTGGTGGGGAGGTGCTGCCTTCATAGCTAGGCACCCAGCCAACAGCAGCCACCCTCCAGCCACCCAGCTCTGAAAGCAGCGCAGAAGTAAGGGTGGCAATACTACAACCCCTCGAAAATAACCTTGCAACCCCCCTGCAACTCTCTTTTGGGTCAGCAGTCCCAATTTGAGAAACATTAGTTTCCCCCATGAAATCTGTATAATATAGGGTATAAGCACCCAAAAGTCCAGATTTCACGGTCCGGGATGCGTTTTTCATGGCTGTGCATTTGGTAGGACCTATTTGTAGCCTGATTTTTAGAGATGGTCAGCACCCATATCTACCACTGATGTAAACGGGATTGTGGATGCACATCATCGTTGAAAACCAGGGTGTAATGAACTCTTCTGTCTTGCTATCCCCTCACGTAAAATGGAGATATATCAATCTACTCATAAATGAGGTCATTATTGTTAGGTAATGTGTGTAATCATAGGACTGGAAGTGGACCTCGAGAGGTCATTTAGTCGAGTCCCCTGCACTTATGGCAGGACTAAGTATTATCTAGACCATTCCTGACAGGTGTTTGTCTAACCTGTTCTTAAAAATCTCCAATGATGGGGATTCCACAGCCTCCCTTGGCAGTTTATTCCAGTGCTTAACCACCCTGACAGTTACGATTTTTTTCCTAAATCTCCCTTGCTACAATTTAAGCCCATTGCTTCTTGTCCTATTCTCAGAGGTTAAGAAAAACAGTTTTCCTCCATCCTTGTAACAAGATTTTACATACTTGAAAACTGTTATCATGTCCCCCACCTCAGTCTTCTCTTTTCCAGATTGAAAAAATTGGGTTTATTTAATCTTCCCTCATAGGTCATGTTTTCTTGACCTTTAGTCATTTTTGTTGCTCTTCTCTGGACTCCCCAATCTGTCCACATCCTTCCTGAAATGTGGTGCCCAGAACTGGACACAATACTCCACTTGAGGCCTAATCAGCATAGAGTAGAGCGGAAGAATTACTACTTGTGTTTTGCTTACAGCACTCCTGCTAATACATCACAGAATGATGTTTGCTTTTTTTGCAACAGCATTACACTGTTGACTCATATTTAGCTTGTGGTCCACTGTGACCCCCAAATTCCTTTCTGAAGTACTCCTTCCTAGGCAGTCATTTCCCATTTTGTATGTGTTCAATTGATTGTTCCTTCTTAAATGGAGTACTTTGGATTTTTTCTTATTGAATTTCATCCTATATACTTCAGACTATTTCGCCAGTTTTTCCAGATCATTTTAAATTTTAATACTGTCCTCCAAAGAACTTGCAACCCCTCCCAGCTTGGTATTGTCCGCAAACTTTATAAGTGTACTCACTATGCCATTATCTAAATCACTGATGAAGATATTGAACAGAACCAGATCCAGAACTGATCCCTGCGGAATCCCGCTCATTATATCCTTCCAGCATGACTGTGAACCACTGATAACTGCTCTCTGGAAACGGTTTTCCAACCAGTTTTGCACCCACCTTATAGTAACTCCATCTAGGTTGCATTTCCCTAGTTTGTTTATGAGAAAGTCATGTGAGACAGTATCAAAAGCTTTACTTAAGTCAAGATATACCACGTCTACCTCTTCCCCCCTGTCCACAAAGTTTGGTGCCCTGTCAGAGAAAGCTATCAGGTTGGTTTGACACGATTTGTTCTTGACAAATCCATGCTGACTGTTACTTATCACCTTATTCTTATCTAGATATTTGCAAATTGATTGCTTAATTATTTTGCTCCATTATCTTTCTGGATACAGAAGTTAAGCTGACTGGTCTGTAATTCCCTGTGTTGTCCTTATTTACCTTTTTATAGATTGGCATTATGATTGCCCTTTTCCAGTCTTCTGGAGTACTGTAAGTGGTAACATTTACCAGAATGCATACACACAATCCTTTAGTAGCTGAGGGTCTGGTGGATCCCAGGCTGTGGTCTATTTTGAGATTTTTTTCTTGAAACTTTTTTTGATATATTGGTAATTTTGCATAGACATCAGCACAGACAGCTGGTTCTGTTTTACCTGGAGTAAGGGGTTAGTGATGACACAAAGATTTCCCACACAGACTTTTGTACATACAATGAATTGGTTTAACTGAAGGAAGCCCTAACAGACTCTCTCACTGAATCTTCCCAGAATCCTCTGGCTGTCAATGTACACAGTAGTTCATGGTGGATAGGATTTATTTATGATTTAGAGAAAGAGGAGTGGGAGGGAGCAAAAATTTGTTTTGAGAGGCCTGCCCAAAACTGATAAAATGAGCTCTGCATTGACATCAGCATGGCTACCTGTAGGCAAACAGGATTGTGCATATCCATAGCAAAGAGCTAAGGAGGAATTCATACCCTTTTAGGAGGTAATTTAATCAGTTACATTTATTTCAACCTAAAATATCCCACTCTTGAGTCAAAAGGATATTGTTGAATCAGACAGTCCACCTCCTTTCTTCACCTCTTCCTCTGTTGTCCACAGGTTAATTTAAATGGGAGAAAATAAAATTGGTACTTCATAAATTAGGCTTCTTGGGTACTAAGGGATAAATTCCCTGACTAGTGACCTTAATTGCTTCTTCAGTTCTTTTTTTTCTTTTCTTCACAATAGTGAATGTTGTTTAAGCAATATATAATTTCTTACTTTCAAATAGGCTACAGTTGTCTCTGCTAAATGCTCAATTTAAGTCCTGGAGCTAATTTTTACACTTGGACACACAAGCATAACTTTGCTTAAGTCGGAGTTATGTGCATGAATCTCAGGGTAGAATTCAGTGCTTCATGAGAACCTGCAGGAAACGCTTTTTGAAATGAAGTATATATGTCCAACAGGTGCGATTTTAAAGTTCAGCTAATAGATACAGCAAAGAATCGTGTGGCACCTTATAGACTAACAGACGTATTGGAGCATGAGCTGTCGTGGGTGCATCCACCCACGACAGCTCATGCTCCAATACGTCTGTTAGTCTGTAAGGTGCCACAGGACTCTTTGCTGCTTTTACAGATCCAGACTAACAGGGCTACCCCTCTGATACTAATTGATACAGTAAATATTTGTGCCTATATTTCACACAATTGTTCTTAAACAAGTTTGTGAAAACCTGCTTTTCTAAAGGAGAAGAACAAATTCATCGTTTTGAATATCAAATCTATTTTCAAGCTGGCCCACTTTAGCTTTCAGAAATTCATTTTCTTTGAATGGCTCCAAATGTCAGTAAGTCACAGATTTGGGAAGCTGTCTCTATGCTGCAGGCAATTTCCTTTTCATTGCTCTCAATTCGAAAGTTTGCTGACCTTTAGTGGTTGTACCTGTCTCTCACTGTACAGTGAATCAGCGTTAATACTCTGTTCCAGTCCATTTACTCAGTACTGTTCTTCCATGACTAATCCTGTGTTAACTATGGTGTTTCAGAACTTCCCAGTGGTTTTGACAAGGGATCAAGGTTTGAATATTTAGTGAAATTAAAAGCATCTGTTGGGAATCTGTCATTCTGGGATATGGGATTATATTTATGGCCAATTTCTTAACTAGCATAACCTCTTCAAAATACAGATAACAGAACTATAGGAAAAGAGACAAAACTCAGTCACAACCAGGAGATTACTTATGACCTATTCTAGTGCCACTGGTCACATGACTGTGCCAGTGGGCAGGGGAGACCGATCTGAGAAGGAACTGTTATCTGGGAGGAGAACTGGGTCTAGTTGGGCAAAGAGTGGGACAAAGAGCTGAGGGAGGGAGCCACTGAAATTGGATAAGGAGCCTGGGAGTGAGGTTGGAACGGGGAGCCAGTGGAGAAGGGAAGCCAGGCTAAGAGAAAAGTAAAAATTGGATGAGGAGATGGGAAGTGAGAAACGGGCTGGTTGGACAAAGAGACTGAGGACAAGGAGCTAGTGGTAGGGGAAAGTGGAAATGATGGGACAAGGAGACTGGGACTTGGAGTTGGGTGGACATGGATTGGGACAATGGGGGGTTTGGAGTGATGAGACCAAGACTTGCTGGGTAAGACGACTGGGTTTGGGATACGTAAGCGTGAGGTGTGGAAAATTGGGCTGGCTAGGTAAAGAAAATGGGTCTGGGACCAGGAGCGAAGGGTATGAAAGAGACAGGACTGAGACAAGGATGGATTGGAGGGGAGGGGGCAGAAGAGGCTACATTTGGAGGAAATGGGCAGAAGAGTCTGTTCCCATTAGGGCACAGTCCTCTCCACAGCCTGGAATGGAACCCCCAGTTCCTGAGTCTCACTATTCCTCTGCTGTCAACAAATATTTGTGAAACCTACTGTTAAAGTGTCTCATCTCCTTCTAGTGCTGCTCCACACAGTGGATGGCAACCTACTATTGCTGTCAGTTACTCTGTAGCTCCAGTGGCAGAGGTCTGTGTACTGGATCTAATGTTTCCTTCAAACCTGCTTATAGTCCATGTAGGTGTAAATAGGATGCCAGAGGATGGTATTTTTGGGTTGGTTTGTTATGTTTTATTTTTTATTTCATTTTGCTTTTTAGAAAACCTAGGAAATTGCACACATAAAACCTACTTTAAAAGAACATAATTTAGGTTGCAAAGTCAAGCACTCAAAAGTTGGGAAATGTCAGAATTAAGGTTGCCTATGCAACCTTAATTTACCCCCATACTTGTTCATGTGCATTATAATATCGTCATTATTTACATGATCACATATTTTTCCACTGGATCCCCATTTTTCTCAATGTTTTTCCTGGCATTTCCTAACTTTTTAGTTCTGGACTTTTCAAGCTTAATAAGATTCTTTTAACATACAGTAGCACCTCAAAGTCATCAGCAGCAGCAATACACTACCAATAGAGAACCTCAGAGAGGTTGTTTATAACTCTGAAATGTTTGTAACTTGAACAAAAAGTTATTGCTGTTCTTTCAAAAGTTTGGAACTGAACATTGACTTAATACAGCTTTGAAACTTTACTATGCAGAAGAAGAATGCTGCTCTCCCTTTTTTTTAGTAGTTTACGTTTAACACAGTACTATACTGTATTTGCTTTTTCTTTTCTTTTCGTTTTTTTTTTTGTCTCTGCTGCTGCCTGATTGAGAACTTCCAGTTCCAAATGAGGTGTGTGGTTCACTAGTCCGTTTGTAATGGTGCTGTTTGTAACTCTGAGGTTTCACTATACTTTTTTTGTCTGTAGTTGTTTGTATACAACTTTCTAAATATACCAAAACTCAGTTTAATGCCCTAAATTTTCGGGTACTTCAAGAATTGATTTATGTTAAATGCTGGAAAGCAGGCTGATCTTGACTCTTGTCAAATTTAAGACACATTGAGCTTTCTGATGGCTGGTTAGGGTAATCTCACTCCTCTAACCCTGAAGTCTCCCCTTTCTAATAATAAAATTGCAGTAGGAGAGGTGAAGAGTTCTGTTTCAGTTGGGATGTAATCCATAAATAAATGTTTTATTTCCTTTCTGAAGGTGAAAGGCTATACCGCAAGTGTCTAACCCTTGTTGGCCTTCATAAGAATCTTTGAAACCAAGAAGGGATCCAAACGCTTTCAGTATTGACATCACTAATGGATATCTATCTTGGACTTTGTAATTAGTGGTATATAATATGAAATACTCCCTAAATGTGACTTTTAGGTAAAAGTTAAGGATTTTTTTTAAGTATGGGTAAACAGAGGCACTCATGGTTATGTGATTTGTGCAGCGTTTCTAAGCTCAGTGACAGTGTCAGGAATAAAGCCCAGAAGTCCTGACTCACCTAGTCTTGCTTTATCCATTAGATAACACTACAATGAATACCCTGACATAAACATAACGTGTATGTAAGTGTACATACCATTAGGTTCTATGATAAAATAGCAAATGATTGCGTATATATAGTAGTAGTAGTTTATTCTGCGGGTTTAATATGCCCTAGTAGTTAATTCTGGGGAAGTTCTGTGGTCTTTTTTACACAAGGTCAGACTAGATGATCACCATGGTTCTTTCTGGGCTTGGAATCTATGAACATCACTCTGATAGCACTCCAGGGACATGTACGCACCATTATGTAATATGTACTATGATAAAATAGCAAATCATTGTATACATGTTTAATAATAGTTTATTTTGCATGTTTATTATCAATCTTACAGCACTCCAGGGATGCTTAGATGACTGCAGTTGTGTAGAAACATTCAGAGTGCAGAGGCCAAGATGTTCAGAAGTGATTAGTGATTTTGAATATCTCAATTTTGATTTCCCAACTGGAAACACCTTCATGGGGGTTGTTTTTCTAGAAACTGCTGAACATGTATGCTCTGAAAATTGGCCTCCACCCCAAGTTGGGCACCCAAAATCACTATGAACATTTGGACAAATTCAGAATTTTAGTTGACTGTGTTAGGGAAGTACATGAAAAATTAGGTAATTGGATTCCACAATATTTATTGCTTCATAAAATCTGTTCTGTGTAATGGAAATGCTAGTCCTACATGAGGTTTATAATGGAAAAAAGCTTTTGTTAAATATTCCTGAGATGGATGTTAATATGGGAATGCTTTGTTACAAGTGGAAGGGAATTTTAGTGTTGTGTCAAGCAATTCTTTCTTGCTTTCGGGAGCAATTTGGAATTAGGCTTTATCCAGTGCGAAGCCCATTAGTTCTCTTTAAGGAAAGGTTACCATTAATATTGGCTAGGTGGTTTTAGGCTTTTTGCCAATTTTTAGCTCCTTTGGACAGTTTGGTTTTGCATAGAATTTCACTGAACCTCTCCTGCATTGTTTTATATCATTTTTATATCATTACTGAAGCCAAATCTACTGGCTTCAAGCTTTCTGTCAGCTCCTTAGAATCTGGTACCTTAGTGTTGGATCTCTACCCATTTGTGTTCCGAAACTAGTGAACCTAATGCAATGAAATGTTATACATATTGCCAAATTATTTGCCTTTGTGAACCATAATCCTTATTCTTTCCTTTAATTGGACATTTCTGCCACCTACATCACCAAAGAGTTCTCAAGCGTGTGTTCATGCATACTGGACTAGAAACAAATGGAGATGAAAGCATAAGATCATCATCAGATGTTTAGATTTTAAGATCTTTGTTGCAAAGGACCATGTCTTTGTATCTATGTGTGTACAGAGTCAATCCAATATGGATACACTGTAACATAAAATATAAACAGTACATTGTATTGCTGTAGTGTCCAAAGGACCCAATCAGGATTACATTTTCCACCTCCAGAGCCTCTTCCCGACAAGGTGATCTGGACAAATATGACCACTATCTTTTTTTCCCCCTTTCAGCAAGTGATATGCAATTCTATAGAGCTTTCTTATAATTCATATAATAGAAACATAGTAATGTGAATACAGCTTTGTTCTGTATAGAGTCAGCAAATGTTTGAAGCTCTGTTTCCTAACTGTAGATCATGTATTATTTGTACTGCATTTAGTACCTCATGGGACTCTGATTGAACTGCTAATGATCACTTTTGCTTTGATGACATTAAGAACTATGTTTGTTTTCTGACCCTCTTGGGTTACATGAAACTCACATTGCCTGATACGTCATTTTGGATGGTCTGTGACTCTGTGTCAATTAATATTAACAAAACAAAGGATTTGTTGATTGGGGCTGAGGGCCAGTATTTCATCTCCGTGTCTCATTATATTGAGGTTAACTCCTTGCACCTATGAGTTTAACTTCTAATTAGGAACTTGGGATTTCTCTTTGACACCAGTTTACTTGCCACCCATATTGGTGTATTAACAAGGTCATGTTATTACCTGTGGTTTAAACTTTCTAAAATCTGGAGATCTTGGATTTGGTCAGTAGCTAAAATCTAGGTCCATGTGACTGGACTAATATAATGGTCTTTGGATCAGACTTCTTTATTCGTCCATCTCCTGTTTAGGTACTACTCAAATACAGAGATGTGTTTAAATTTATTTTCCATACCTTGTAAATGTCATGATCAGTGTCCTGTGTGGACATGTATATGGTGTATATAAACTTTGCTCCTAGCTGGCAGTTGCAACTACAATCTCTGCACTAGTGACTCATGGCACTTTTAAAGCTTATCTGCAAATGTTTCCCACCCTGCTAGATATTTTAGAAATGGTATATTACTGTGTGCTGTTTTAAAGCGTTAGATATATGCCTTATATAGCATCTTGCTTCATGTGAAGAGGCCTCACAAATCAGTAAATAATTGTATGATTTACAAATGGTTAACCTATATTCAGATAGAGTCAAGATCTAATTACTTTAGTCAAGACATTCTGAGGCACTCAGATACCTCAGTGATGAGTGCTGTTCTAAATACATATCAATAAACAGTTGTGTAGGTAAGGTGAGTACCATTTGGCCTTTATTGTGATTAACAACTCTTTATCTTGTGGATATGTGCTTAATATAATAATGGAAGATACACTTGCAGTATTACAAATTACTTTGAAAGTAATCCTTGTAATATAGTGATTAGAGAAATGTCTCACAAATAATTATGCCTATCTGTACAGAAGTCAGATGTCATTTTTAGTGTAATTGGACAATTATATGTACTTAATATATATGCAGTACAGACGCTTTTAATGTATACATTTGGTTATACTTCAAAACACTGAATTCTAAACATTTTGCCTAGCTGCTGTAAAAAGTGTTATCAAAATGATAATCTAGGAGTGTGCAGCAGTCATTAGCTGCAGTTTCCAGTGTTTTCATGTAAGAGCTGTATAGTGTTTAGAGCACAGCAGAGAGCAGGAAAGATAGGTTCTACTTCTTGCTCTGCTCTAATTCCCAGTGGCATGTTGGACAAATCATTCAGCTTCCCTGTACTTCAATCTAACCATTTTTGACATTTGGCCAATCCCGCTCGGCATTTCTAGTGCTTTAATTGAGAGGAATTGAGCGGCTGCAGCTCTCTTGCTAGTGTAAATGACAAGTAACTTTCTGAATGTCAGAGTTACAGGGCAAGTGAGAAGAAAATCAGTCACAAGTCGCTTTAATACCATGTCTCAGAATAATCCCATGCTATTAGTCACATGTAGACATTTCTACAACTGTATTATCTAAGACTGGGCATCCTTCTTGTTTAGTCACAGGACAAAGAAAAAAAAACCCAAAACAAAATGTACAGTGACCTAAATCAATCTCTTGAGCAGTATTGTGATTCCTGAGCTATCTGGGAATCAAACACTGGTTCCAGCAAGTGATGAACTCTACTTGGAAAATATCTGGTTGTCTAACTCCTAACCTATACAAACATATTTAATTACCTCTCTTGCTTAAGAGAATCTTTATCAAGGAAATGTCAGTTAAACACTGTGGATGAGATTTTGAAAATCCTACCATGAAAGCAACATTGACTGAAAAATAATCTAACGTCAACTACTTTTGCATTACAGGAATACAAGCGCAAGTTAGCCAGAGTATCCCAGGTGCGAAAAGAACTCAGGTCACGCATCCAGAACCTTCCTGATCTGTCTCGACTTCCCAATGTCACAGGCAGTCATGTGCACCTACCATTTGCTGGAGACATCTACAGTGATGATTGATTATAAGAACCTCTATTTCTATAGCCTCTGCTCTTCTGTGGAGTGAGGGGTAGGTCAGACTGATTGATAGTCTTGTAGTATTATTTTTGTACATTGTTGGAGAGTGGTGGTAAAAAAAAAATAGCTCCAAATAATTTATAAGAATTGTTTAAAATATTGGTTTGTTTACTGTTCTATTGGCAAGTGAACATATAGGTACATTTATAGAAGGTGGCACTGTATATTATTACGTTAAAGAATGAGTAATTATCTTAAAATATTCTTATCTTTTGTACAGATTTTGATCAGGTGCCCTGTAAGAAACTGATAAGTTTCCACTTTATTTTTTTCATGCACCCTCTACTCAATGTAGTTCACTGTATAATCAAAGTATACATTTAAGTTGCCACATTTCAATGGCTAGTGAGATAATGGAACATTACGGAAATCACAATCTGATGTTTACAAGGAGACTACTACAATTTATTTTTATGTGGAGAGTGATGTTACTGGTTATTTATTAAGTTAATTTACTCACCCCCAAATAAAACTGCTGCTTTATTTTAAAGTAAATGTCATTAACCAGCTTTGAAAGTGGAAAATATAAATCATGTTAAATTGAACATCTTAAGTGACTCAAAATTGTGCATAATTTTAATATTTAAAAGTACACATTAAAAATACTGAATAAAAACTACACATATTAATTAGTAGAATAGAAATGCTTTTTTTGCTGACAACTTGGTTTGTAAATTGAAGGCCCACTTCTTTGTACAATAACCCCTTTCTGCCACATCTGTCTCCACTAACAAACCTGATCCCAGAAGTGGGAAATCATTCCACAGCTTTAACTATAGTATACAGTGGTTACTCAGGACCATACCTATTTTTAAATGGCCATTATTAAAATCTGAATGTACTCAAGTACCATTTTACTTATACAGCATGATGATACCACAAGTAGGATTTTGTTGTCTGTGGAAACTTTGGGTCAAAGCATCCTCTCCCATGGAGAAGGAAACCTGTCTAAAGAGGCAAATGAGCACCACAGGTCCCCTGTCTCTAAGCCTCCCAGTAAACATCTTCTAGATCTTCGTCTCCTTTTCTTACAAGGAGGGGACTTTCTCCCAAAAAATCTAGGCCACCGTGTGTATTAAACTGCAGAAAAATGTTGCTGAACGTGTGTTCAAAAACAAACTCTATCACTGTATAAATGTGATATTTGTATATGAGTAACTAAACTTATGAAAATAAAGTTGTTTACCTCTTGCCTTTTTGAAAACACTATGAGGCAGATGTTTAAGGGTATTTAGGAGCCTCAAGATGCAGCTAGATGCCTAGTGGGATTTTCAAAAGTGCCTTACTTGCCATTAATAGGAGTTAAACACCTAGGTGCTTTTGAAAATCCCACTAAGCTCCTAGCTGCATCCATAGGCCCCTAAATACCCTTGAATATCTGATCTCAAGTGTTTGAGTTTGTTTTACCGTGTGAGACTTTATTAAGTGTTTTAGCAAGAGATTTGCCTAGAGAAGCTCTTTCATTGTAAACATTCATAGCAATATTAACAAATATCCACCTTTACTCATACTTGTCATTCACACTAAAACGTTTTACATCAGTGTAAGCAAAAATAAAGTTTAGAGCCAATTAACACAGTACCCCCCCGCACCCCCCGCCCATTACATACGTTAAAACAGCAGTTTTTAAAATAAAATAGACTGAGATGACTCAGTATAGTCCTGGAGTGAAATCCTGGTCCTACTGAAGTCAGTGAAAGTTTTGCCATTTACTTCAGTAGGTCCAGGCCCTGGAATATTTGTTAACTATCAGCAGGATATAACAGCCTTTTTTTTAAAAAAAATTCATATTTGGACACAAGCACATACAGTCAGATTTTCCTCTTTTGCAAAAAATACCGCAAGTGGGCTGTAGTGAGATGGAAAAACCTATGGAGTGAAATTACAGGGTTTCTGCACAGCATCATTACTTTAGAATAGGGTTTGGCGGCCCACAGAGGGTCTCAGATAGTTTGGACTTTCACCCATGGATTTTGCTACATCTGAAGGTAACAAAGAAATTGGGTATTTACAAAGAGGGCCAGACTCTACATGATATTTCCTGGGACTATTCCTATCCTCCCTAACAATATACCGTCTAGACTGCTGCTGGCGCAGCATCTCAACCCACACCTGGTTCCAAAACACTCCAAGTCCCTCTCAGGTTTACATGCAGGAAGAAGGAACCTCCGATAATTAAATGTGACAGGATCAACATTCATTTTTGCACACTTTACCCTATAATTTGCAAGAAGACAATACTATGCAGAGTTGTTTTCATTGGGAGTTTCCCACCCAAAAACCAGATTAAGGGGTGGGAAGATGCTTGATGGTCTGAGCTCACCAGCCGTCAACAGATTTATAGCCATTGAGTGGGCTTTCTACTCTTTTTATCATTCCACAGTGAAAAAACCGAGTGGGAAGGATATGGACCATAATTAGAACAAAGGAAAATAGGTATGTTTTCTTAAGCAGAGTCAGGTATGTAAAAAATATCCATAGTCATCTTTTCAAAAGTTGAAGACTATTTGAAAACTTAGACCTACATTAAGACTTTCATGGTTTAAATGTGTTCTAATCCATTAAAAATGTAGCTGTATGAATGTGTATGTACACACACATTATTGCTGGAAACAGGAACTCTCCTTTTGTAAAGCATAGTACAAAATTTCTTATAAATTAAAACCAAAAATCAAATCAATTATTTCATGAATCATAAATGCACAGAACAAATCAGTAGTCTCAATCCGTTCCAAAGCCGGGGGACAGCTGCCGCCATTGAAGTCACTAGGTGTAGAGATCTACTGGTGTAGAGTTCATTGTAAGGTCAAAGCCTGGATTTTTAAAATATTTTGTTGTAAAAAGTTTAAACATTCATTCCTTCTCCACTTGCCTGATTCAGAGAGAGGGCAGAAATCAATGTGTAAAAGTCAAGGAAAATCGGCATTCAACTCCTCAAGGAGAGAGAGAAAGGTAGACACTGACTGCACTCTCTTGTTCTCTTCTTAAGTTTTAGTAATATTGTTGAGTATTTATAGATGTATATTTAGAAGTAGTTAAAGATAAGATTTAGGAAAAATATATTGAAAAAAAATCAGACTTTTCCTTGAGATGAACGTTAATTTTGATATAATTTTAAAGTGAAAGTTTGAGAACTATACTTTTCCTTGGATAAAATTTGCTGTATCTCACTGTTAATGTTTTTACCTCACGGAACTTTTACTTCTGCAGTGTGCTTTGTTTGTTTGGGCTTTTAACAGCCACTCAAAATTAGTTTGAAAACAAATTTGTTTGTCACTAAAAGTATCTCATGGTAGTGGATAAATGGTGCCCCAACTGTCTGTTTTCTATGGGAGTCACATCACAATATCAATGAATTTTAAGGTTTAATACTGTAACACCATTCCCAGATTCACTGGAGGACACATACTACTATACAGTAAGACACAACAGCAACCCCATAGGGTTGGCAGGTATCCTTAAGTTAAGTTTGTCAGGTACCAAAATGTAGCATATATACCTGTGCACAGGATTGTTCCCAGGTAGATAAAATGAGGTGTAGTCACCTAATCTGGATAAAGTTGTATTTTGGTAATGTGACACAATTGCACTGAAATCCAAATCACCTGCCCCAAAGAAAGGTGGATACTAGATGCAAATTTTTTTAGCTCAACAAATGTTACACCTTGAAGCGGTTTCTAATAATAAAAAATTAGATCCTTCAGGTGAGAGAGACACATTTATGTACTCAGCTATATTCTATAGTTATCAGTTTTTAGTGAAAAAGCATGGACGTAATCCTGCAGCCCTTATCATATGAATAATACCTACTTGCAGGTAATTTTGCTGGTCTCATGAAGTCATGACTTTGAAGATAAAGCCATATAGTTGTAAAACTTTATGAAAAAAATGTCTAAAAATGCCTATTCTCCATGTTTTTGTGATCTTACAAACAAATTTAAGATTCTTGATTACAAAAGAATTGTAACTGTTGAAAAAGATAAATTGCCTCCTCTCTAGAAAGTTAATTTCTAGATTTCAGTAACATGAGCTTGTTTGTTTTACATTCACCTTCAACCTTTCATATATTAAACCAGTCAATCTTTCACAATTCCCCCTCCCACCCAACACAATGAAAACTACAGGCTTTAAAATCTAGAAGTCAGTGACAAAACACCAATGAATTTCAGTGTCTGCAAATGTGTCCTCTAGTGATCACCAAAATTCACCCTTCCATAGAGGGCCATCAAAAAGCCTATGTACCACGTGGAAGACTTAAATGAATATAGCTCGTCCATAGGCCTTTTTCTGGCCCTCTGCCTATAGGTAAAATTAAATTTGTAGTACATATGGTAATAGAAAGTTATGGAGTTATTGTTGAAAGATTAGTGAATCAGCTGCAATGGCACTATTTTTAATGGACTGGTTTTCTATTAATACAAACACTTGGGATTAATTCTTGCTTCCTTTTCTCATGCCGCTATTCCCACTATCTGTGTGAATAAAGCAGTTAGGATCTGGCTGTTAGCAACACACTCTTCAAGAATCAACTTAAAAATCTTAATAGGAATATTGATTATCTTTTTTAAAAATGGATGACCATTCTGTCTTTGAACCTGTCTCAGTGTGTTGAATTATCTTAATACGTCAACGTTTCCATCTTACTATTTAGAAGTTGAATTCTGATTTAATCTTTACTACATTAAAAAGTATCCTAGTAAGCATGATCCTTTTTTGTGGGAATTTGCAAAAATGCAATAATGGCACTTTGTAACTTGTTTGCAACAGAAATTTACTCATTTGTTGAAAGCTGACAAGAAAGATGTTTGAAATGTAAAAATGTTTTTCATTATTGTGCACTGCTCACAGAATGTGTAATTCTTGTGTAATTTGTCCTCTAAATAACACCTCAATGTATAATGTTTTCATATTTAAAATAAAATGTAAAAACATCAGAAATCAACATTAACGCTTATTTGCCCAACCTATGTTCTCTGAAATGTCTATATATAGCCTCCATATATTGTTCTGAGTAACCCAAAACCACGCCACCATTTTGACTGCAGCTAGTTTATAATAATTTTAATGATTATATTACTCTTTCTCAGTTGAGTGAAATGGCACTTTTAAATGAAGGATGGAATTTGTTCTAAAGGAAAAATATATAGTTTTGTGGTCAGTGCCTCTAAAAACTGTTTAAAACTAAAGAAGTTATCAATTGAAGCAACAGAAGAATCCATTATAAAAAGAAAAATCCATGACAGTGATTACACTTAGTGTCTTCTATTTTGACAGATTTACCAGTTTGAGAGATTCCCTGTACCTAAAATGGGGACCATAATTGCTGAAACTGGGACTATCTCAAAATGGAAGAAAGTTTAAGCATGATTGCTGTACCAAACTGATTACTGTTACCATTTTGTTTTCTTATATGCAGTGTTGTCATAGCCAGGACTAACTTCTATTGGTGAAAGATACAAGCTATCAAGCTTAGGATGAGCTTTGCTTTAGGTCTGGGAAATGTACAAGGTGGAACAGATGTTTAGCACATGTAGTTAACACACATTTCAAAGGGCTATTCAAGGTGAAGCGGCCAGTTAACACCTCTCCAGTCATAGGAGAATGGGAGGGGGAGAAAAAATAGCTGGGAGGGGATTAGTGGGTTACAAATTGTTGTAATAAACCATAAATCCAGTGTCCATATTCAGTCCATGATTTTTAGTGTCTAGGAAAGTTATGAGTTTAAACTCCCAGGCTTGTCTTTTGAAGGCTTCCTTTGAGGATGAGGATTGAGAAGTCAGATATAGAGTGATCTCATTGTGAAAAGTGTTCACACACAGGTGATAGGGTGTTTTTGTCTGTGAGAGTTCATTTGGAGCATACTGATTGTCTCATTTCACACACAAAGTTGTTGTTGGGGCATTTAGTGCACGGGAAGAGGTATACCATATATTGTGATAGGCATGTGTAAGACTCATCGATCTTGAAAGGTATGTTGTGAGGATTATTGATCATCATAGCAGTTGAGACGAGTGCAGGTTTTGCATCTGTTGTTCTGGAAGGATCAGGTGGTTTTCAGTTGGTGTATCCTGATCTAGGTGGAACTACTTCTGATGATGAGCTTGGAGAGGCTGAGAGGGTTATTTGAAGGCCAACAGAGGGGGTTCAGGAAAGATTTCTTTACAATGAGGTCCCCATCAAGTATGGGTTGTAATTGTCACAGAGGAGTTCATTTCTGTGTTGAAGCAGGTTCTCTTGAGGTATTTGAGTGACCCATTTCAGGACATGATCTACTTCTCTAGTGCAGTGTCCTTGTTTGGTGTAGGCAGTTTTAAGTGTGTTAAGGTGTATATCCCAGATTTTCTCCTCAGAGCATATTCTGTGGTATCTGAGTGTCTGGCTGTAGCTAAATTTCTTGGTGTGTTTGGGGTGGTTACTGGATCTGTGAAGGCAGGTGTGAACTGTAGGTTTCTTGTATAAAGTTGCCTGTAGGGGTCTATGGCTGAAGCTGATTGTGGTGTTCAGAAAGTTGATGCTAATGTGGGAGTGTTGTAGAGTTTAAAAAATGGGGAGTGGTTGTTGAAATTGTGGTCGAACTCTATGATGAAGTTTAGGTTGTATGTCCAGAGAAAATATCATTGATGTAGCTCAGGTATTTCACTGGTTTCATGGTGTATTTGTCCAGAAATGCTTCCTTAATGGGGCCCATGAAGAAGTTGGCACAGCTGGGAGTCATCTTAATACCCATGGCCATTGCCATGATTTGGACAAAGTGTTTGTGTTGAATGTAAAATTGTTATAGGTGAGAAAAAGGAGAATCATATTTGATATATTGTGACTTTTCCATTGATACCTTACATGACATACTTTGTATAAGATTTGTTGCAATTGTCTAACAGTGGCAATATAAATTATGGAAATAGTCATGTTTCAATCATACAGCGTCCAAAAGTGGCACATACCTTGCTTTTACAACACAGACCCTTTTAAAATACTGCTTTACAATATACATTTTTCTTCACAACAAAGCTAAAGAATTAGGCATCAAGCGGCCCATGTAAATAAATACAGAGCTCTACAGCGAAGAAAAACAGCACAGTGCATTGTCAAAGCATAGTTACCAGAAAAATTGACCCTACATATATTTTAGTTAAATCTAAAGTGAAGGAAAGGCTTTCTAAAATCACTTTTACTATGTATTTCAGCCACATTATCCATTTCCAGAAGATTCATGTGAATATTACACACTTATCAGCCCGTATAAAATTAAAACTAAGATTTGCAACAAGCTCTGCCCTCCCTGAAATGTTGTTTTTTTTTTAATATACCAATTTGTATTTGTTGAAAAGTGGTCTTTAATTGGATTTTAAAAAAGCCAGATGCACTTCAGGGGTTCAAGGGACAAATGAAATCATTTTATTTGTCACTTTACTGGTGCCAATACAAGAATGAGAACTGCAACAGAAAGGAAGTAACTTTATATAACTTACAGAAAGACAAATTTTTAGTTTTAAAGCTATTTGTATGTAAAAAATAATTAATTTTTTTTCCAAATGGAAAACTGAAGCCATCAACTTCAGAAATTGCAGAATAAGACTTACTTCCACTGAATAGCGTTAAGAAGGAATGTTTCAGAATTACTTTGTCAGTTCATTAAGATGACTACACATTTCTTTTGGAAATCAGTTTTAGTCACAGATCTGCACAGTCACAGAGAAAGTTCTGAGTAAAACTCACAAGCAAACCCACACCATTCACAGCACATATCTGGAAAGAATTAGAGATAAGCAGATCCTCTGCAAATTCTACTGTGGTACATGATCCTATTTTAAAAATCATTACACTGATTGCTACAGCACAAGCCCATCTGGTCCAAGAACAGATTTTGGCTTTTAATTCCTGAGCCATTAAAGATTGTGAAACAAGTTCAGGCTTCCAAGACTTGGCTTATTACCTTATTATTCAAGCAATATCCTCTGGATATCCATATAAAAGTACAGAGACTGTTTCCAAATAATGTATTTAAATCTCCCCTACATGCTGAAGGCCTTAGCACAGCCAGAAATTAAACCAGTATTAACAGAAATTGTTTCTAAATGTATAAAACAATGAAGCAGCCACTAATTTAGTTCATTTATTGGCCCAATTTTAGCCACTACTATTGTAACCATTATCATGACTATTGTAATTATTCATTATTTCAGAGTGAAGACAAGAAGTTTTTCAGGTCCATCTTCTTCTGGCTCTTTTGTTTTTCTTCAAGATTAAGCAACCATTTTAGCTGAGCAAAATGAAATTTAGTGTTTTTAGGACTCTTGGGGAAAGAACTGGATGGTGAATGTCCAGACATGTATGTTCTGAAAAGCAAAACAAAAATCAGATACATGTCTTATTAAAAAGCGAGGCTGGAGGAATAATATAATTTTATGGTCTGATTTTGAAAATGGTTGTGTACATAAAATTCAGGTGCACAATTACTTAACTGCAAACGTTACTTATGCATTGCATGTGAAAATGAGCTGTGAGAAGCACAACTACCCAAATATGTTTGCAAGTACTGAGTTTGTGCACACAATTACATACATGCTTAGAAAATAAAACCCCAAATGGTATCTCACACTAAGGCTAAAGTTTATTTTTTTTAAAAACACCCAGAAGTGATACTTTTTACCCCTAGTCACTCTTTATTAGACCCTTTGAATTTCTGCAATTTAAAAAAAAAAAACCACAACTGATTTTCCATTTCAGATCCCTAATAATAGATAAAATATTTATTATCAGAGAGATTACTAAATAACTTGTCTGAACTCCCTTTCCTGACTTCTAGTCCTGTGCCCTATTCACTATTGCCTCTTTAGGTAAAATGGAAATAGGCACCTGGAAGTTGATGCTGGACTCTTGCTTGTAGATCCAGATTTACTGTTTAAGGGTGTCATTTTGTTTGCAGATATCAGAGTCTTTGGGTCTGGTTTACTCTTCGGAGTACCAGAATGGCTTGTTGCTGTTGCCAGAAAATCTCTGCTTTTACCATGATGTCTTGTTGTTTTGTTGCATGTGTTGCAAGTAACCAACTATGAAGAGAGGAAAGGAAATGTTAGCTCTTCTGTCAGTCTTCCCCAATTTAAATGTACAAGGCATTCCTGACTAATACTTTTAGACTTATCCAAACTGCTCTTCAATATTACAGAGTGAATCAAGCTGCTTAAATACTTATTTGTGTGAAGCAGAGACATAAAAAGCAACATCAAATCCACATCTAGCTTTCTCCTTTAAACCACTTAAGCCGTCAAATCCCCAAGGATCTGACTAGAAATGAGTCCAATCCCCTGGAAACTAATTTCAGGGGACTTTTAATTCTGAATTGCAAACACATGGAGTGAAACATGAAAAACAACAAAAAGACTAGACAACATTAAAGGTGGCTGACAGTACAATACTCTGAATGTACCTCAGTGGGATTCATGTTTCACCACAAACATACAAGAAACCAGAAAATGATCAAAATGTATTTTAAAAATCATTTTTAATTTACACTTGAATATACAACACTTTTTTGCAAAAACAACGAGGAGTCCTTGTGGCACCAATGAAGTGGGTTATAGCCCATGAAAGCTTATGCCCAAATAAATGTGTTAGTCTCTAAGATGCCACAAGGACTCCTCGTTTTTTCTGATACAGACTAACACGGCTACCCCTCTGGAACACGTTTTTGGTGAGTCTTCAGAGAAAATGATACTAAAAATCCAAAATCTTCAAAAATAAAAAAATGCACTACTGATAAAAAGAAACAAGGTAGCCCATTGGTATGGAGCGAAGGAGAACCACACGGAGAGTGGGACTAGAGGGGATCTACTAAAGTTCAGTGGGGTCAACAGGGGAAGCAGCTGAATGGGCAAAACCATATATTAACAGAGAGACTGTCTGAGACACTGCTCCCATCATAAACCATCTCTTACAAGTACACCAAATGCTTTCACAGAAAATAATAGGAAAGCTTTTTAATTTATTTTAGCTTTTTTTTTTTTTAAATGGATTCAGCTAGAAACAAGGAGAATCAAAACTATGTGACCTGCCAGCTCTCCACAGAAGACCACTAGTGGTCTACAACCCAAAGTTTGGGAACAAATGACTTAGGCAAACATCTCTTTAACAGCTGATCTTCCATTAACTGATAAAACATATCTGCAAAAAAGATGCACAGATGATACCTCTAGGAGTTTTAGAACTCTGCAAAATAGAATAAGGTAATTTTATGCAAATTGCAAAGTTAGCAGAAGGCTTAAACCAAGATATAAAATATTGCTAATGGCTAAGAAAGGTCTTGTAAACATAGCCTGTCAGCTTGTTGGTTTAAGTCTCAGTCAACCTTGCTCCTAATGTGTGATTTTCTACAGTAGGAGCTTATATGGCTCTACAATGGTAATTTTGGGAGCTGTCAGTTCCTGATAGTATTTTAAGTATACAATACCAGAAACATTTCAAGCATAATCCAAGTAGCAAATTGCACACCAAATCACAGTAAGTATGTAAGTCAATCTTGATCTTAATGAGACTGTCAGTCTGTCTGAAACAGAGCAGACGGTATTATTACTATGTCTAAATCCCAATTCAAGGACATTGCATGGAGATTAGAATGGACCACAAACTATAAACTCACATTTATATGGATGCCTGCTACATCCTGAGAATCTGTCCAGCTAACAAACAAACGTATATTTTTGTTTAAAAACCTGCTATGGCTCTGCAGGTCACAGTGCACATCAACATTTGGTTCTTTTGGGGAGGGGTTTACACATAGCAATACATACACACCTTGCCAACTACTCCTTAGTTTCATTACTTAAGTTTGTTTGGGTAAGACCACCCACATTATTGGAACAGGAAGAGACACACTGAGTATCAGCTGTCTAAAATGACAGTTCCTCAGATCTATCCTAAACATTTGTAATATCACGCCAGTGAATAATAAAAGCAAAACTTCCAAGTTCATAGTGGTTTGTGAGCCCTTCAAATGGAAACTAAAATTTTGAGGGGAGGGAATTTCCTTCATTTTGTTGGTTTTGTACTGTGTCTATCTGAAGTGCCTATAGCCTTGACATATAAGTGATACTAGTTAATAATTATGATACTTCCTCAACCCAATCTTGTGTTGTTGGTGCTTCAGATTTCTATTGTTGCACATTCTGGCACAAGAAATTATAACCAGTAGTTTCCTCGTTTCTTAGAAAGCTGTCCAATCTGACAGCAGGACGTGCTCTGAAGAGTCAATGTTGTGCCCAGCGGGGTGCCGTCTTCATTTATTCAGACATCTGTCTACATAATTATTTTAAGAGATTTGTATGTCTCTCTAGCACTACATTAAAGGTGTATATATATAGTTAACACTCTGTATGACAGCTTCAGAACTTGAACACTTCTCCATTTTAATCATTCTGGAATACAATGAAGATCATGCAGTAAAGTGAAACGTGTTAGCACTGTTTACAATATTTTGTGTTAACAAGTGTCTTCCCTTGCCCCTTAACGACTATTTTCATTATTTTAATGAAGTTACTTTGCATTTACATATGGTGTAAATGAAAGCAAATATCGAGTCCAGAAAGCATTCTGAGACCTCCCCTAATGCACACTGGTTTGCGGCACTGGGTAAAGTGCCTTTTATTGGTGATAAAGCACTGTGCTCTGGGGTAGAAATGTATATTTTAACCCTGTAGACAGGGGAAGCCCGTTATTCATTCTTCCTTTTTAGTGGATCATTTCCACTTTCTACTCAGCAAACTAGAAGTCATTGACTAACTATCCAGTACTGAATATTAAACACTGGTCAGAGAAGTTTCACACAAAATGGCCACCCAACCCAAGATTGTTTGAGCTTCCTCTTGGAGACATCAGAGGCTGCTCAGGCAGTTCACACTCAATCTGAAAAATGATGACAAAGAAAAAAAAACAAACTAACAAAAACGGTCTCATTGTCGGACATGTGAGACTACTTGTCATTATGGATAACCTCGCCCTCAAAATATAAGCAACTGGGACAGTGTTAATGTGTTACTAAGCACTTTGTGTATGAACTTTTGATCTCTTCCAGAAATAATTTACTCTCATTTAAATACACAGCTTCACAACAGACTTCTAAACAGGAGACTGGTGACAAGTGTTTCCTCCAGGCATAGCTGTCCTTGAAATCTTCAGGCTTCCATGAGTATATCTACACAGCATTTTGCAGCCTACGGGAGCGAGCATTCCTGCCCAGGCTGACAGATTTGGTCTAGCGGAGCTTTCACTAGTACTCAAAAAACAGATGTCTAGACAGAGATTCGAAGTGTGACTCAGAGTATGAAACACCCCGCACTCCCTAGGTTTCAGCGCCTGAGCCACAGCTTCAAAGTCCTGTCTATACAGCTATTTTCAGAGCACTAGTACAAGCCCCACTATCTAAGTCTATCAATCTGGGGTGAGAGGCTCGCTCCCACAGGCTCCAAAACACTGTGCAGACATATCTCAAATGGATAAAGATGACAACAAGAAGTTCGGCAAAAGAGTTAATGTTCCAATGGCAACCTTAACTGGGATTATGTTACACGTGCTGTATGCTTTATCATAGACATTTTATGATAAACAGTAACATTCAGCTTATACACAAAAAAAAAGTCCATCACAGCCAAATTAGTGTAACTGCTGGAATCTTAACTTTTAACAGGCTTTTCAGCTTGATTTCTTTTTTTTCTTTTTAAAGTGGGGGAAAACCTACCTCTACTTAATGATGTTAGGATTTACCTGGCCCCAGTTAGGCTCTGCAGGTCATAACAGTCTTGAGTGAAGAGAGTGAAAAAAGACAAGCATCTTTGCTGCTGCTAGTTTGTCTGGAGACACTTCTGCAAAACCGCACACGTGGACTAGCCGTACACTTTACATCGGGAACGTTCTCAACAAAAAGTGATCTTCACAATAAAAAGACAAGTGGTTTGTTTTTTAGATTAAATCTTAGAGCTGCAGATTGCAGCTTCTGTACATTTTTGCAGCCATGTGTTTGAGGTTTGGAGATTTTTCCACCTGCCATTTTCTCATCTCCTTGTTGCTAGAGTCAGTTTTTTTTGTTTTAAAATTCCTTTGGGGTGTACCTGAATAGAAGTTACCCCAATAGGAAAGTTACATAGAGAACGTTGTTATGTTTTGATGAAAGAATCTTATGGATTGCAAGCTCAATTTCTAAACAGAAAAGCTTCCTATCTTCTTTTATTCCCTCTCTCTTTGAGGGAAATAAATGCTTCAGGAATGAACAAACCCAGTTATCGTGTTAATTGGAATAGCAATCTTACCAGAACACTTCTTGAATCCTTGTACTTTTTCAAAAGCTTTGTCTGTTTCAAATTGAGTTTATGGTTCTTTGCCTCCCGATTAAGAAGTTTCTGTATCCGTGGAGTCAGTTTCATCTTGGGTTTGAGACGTACTCTGTGGTTATCAGGAACCAGAAACTGGAAACAGTAAGGGCATATTCTTTCTCTGTCGGTTTTTTTATCTACAGACGAATAAAGGTAACACAGTAAAACCCTAAATGAACTTCTCTCTGTAAGTATGTTTTAGAGGTGAACATATATTACAGCTAGTAAGCCACTAATTTATAGCATACTGTAAATTGTGCATTGATAAGGGCATGGCAACCTTTTCTCTAGCATTTTAAAAATCTTATTCAGGTACAAGTACTTTGTTCAAACCGTTCTGTTTGAAGTGTTCCTACGTCAGCACTAGATACATGATTAATTTGATTCTGCATTTCATACTCATCAATAACTCAAGAGGAAGCCAAATGCTAAAATGTTAAAAAATAATCATATAGTATTGGGTGTACAGTTACATATAATAAGACACTGTCCAATAGGTGATTGTACCAGAAAAATACATTCCATCTTTCTTCAAAATCTTACATTCTGAGAACCACATTCCTGAAAGGAACTCCATGAGGCACATTCCTGTGTCAACATAAAACCCTACTGAAGTCAAAGGTTGCCAAGCTTCTTCCAAGACTGAGATTTAGTTAAAAATATAATAGTGTTAGAATAAAAACAAGCTGATGAAAGGCCAAATACAGGCTTGATATGAATGGATGCAACATGGAGAGACGGTCACACATCTGCTTCACGGCATCCCTTTATGGATAACATTAAATCAGTCACAAGTGATAGCCACAGGAAGATTCTACCAAAGGAAAATATTTCCTAATGCCCTCTGATAAAGAATTTCCCCTACTACCCTGTTTTTGAGAGTGGAGGAGGAGAAGTGATCATGTTCTAAAAGTCACATCATGTGTTCTGAGCAGTTGAAAAGCTGAGTTGAGCTTGCCTGCCTGGCTCTGATTTAAAGAACCAAACCCACTGAACTGTTTAAACTTGCCTTTTTCAGAATGAAGCGACCACCTGGGGGAGGAAAAAGAACAGGGTTACTGACCAACTGACACCTCCCTGCAGATCAGTCACTGAAGCTTGGGCAGCAGGAGGCACCGGCTCCAGGCCCAGCCACCCCTGTGCCCTGTGTGCGGGAGTATTGTGGAGAGAAGATGGGAAGCCAGGAGGGGGCAGCAAGACAGACGGACACTGGCTGCGGGGGTGGACAGGTGTCAGCCTGCTGCAGGGGACGTAAAAGCGTCTCGGCCCACACGTGTGGGGCTCGCGCAGCCACCGCACAGCCCCGGGCCCTGGAAGCTTCAAGGACCCGAGGCCACGTGGTGGTTGAACACGAAGCTGCCGGACCGTCATTACGTCACAAATCACCATCTCGTAGGTCTTCTTCCCTCCCCCCCCGAAAAGGGCAGCGCGCGCGCCAGCCTCTTACATTAGGAATCGGGCCTCAGCCGGGCACGTGCCCATCAGCGCCCGAGCCGCCCCTTTCAGGAACCGCCAGCGCCCGGGCATCCCCGCGAGAGCGACAGGCGTGCGCACTCCCCGCCAACCGACCCAGCGCCGCCGACTTTCCTTCCGGTGGAAGAGCGCGGCGAGGGGGCGGGCGGAAACAGCAGCCGCAGCACAAACGTTCCGGCCTCCCCCGCGGGCCGGAGAAAGAGCCCGTCGGGCGGGGTCGCTGCTGCGCCTGGCCCCGCCCCCGGCCTCGCGCGCTCAGCGCCGGGGCGCTGTCAAAAAATCGTTTCCTGGGCGGGGCGCAGGTGCCGCCCGCGTTGCTGGGCACGCAGAGCTGGGCGCGCGCGGGGTGTGTCGCTACAGCCCCCACCCCCCGGCCAGCCGGTACCCCCTGATGGACTCCCTTGGGCATAGGCGCCCTTGAGCAGCCCCCGGGCCTCTCACCCCTTTGGCCTTTCTAGCGGGGTTGTGGCGGCCCCGTGCTCTGCCTTGCCCTGCAGTTGGTCACTGTGGCACTGATCATGGGTTTACTTAGCTAATGCCCAAAGGTCAGGCTGATGAAAAGCTGAGCATGCTCACCACCTCCCAGGAAAGGCCTGTCAAATGTATGTGCAGGGAGAGTTAATTACCCTGAATCCCAGCTGCAGTGAGGTGGATGCAATAGCCACCTGCCCGAAAATGGAACTAATTAACTTAGCAATATTGCAATGAGAGGCCAAAATGTGTTTTAGGGGAGTTACCACAGTGCCTTGCTGCATCCCTGTGTCACATGTTCTACTTGTCATTTCCAGCAATGAGACAGATTTTGGCAAGGAAATGTGAGAATGAAGCAAAAACACATTTTAAAAATCATTGAATGTTTTTGACAATAAACAATCATCTAGTATAAATGGTAAACATTTCTATTTTTAGTTGCTTTCCCTAATATTAAGCATGTTTAAATGTGTGAGTGACTTGTCCCCCATGCTGTAGAGGAAGGCCAAAAAAAAGGGGAGGGGGGTCTTTGCCAGTCTGACCCAGGGGAAAATTCTTTTCCAACTCTAAATATGGTGATCAATTAGACACTGAGCGTGTGGGCAAGACCTGCCAGCCAGACACCTGGGAAAGAATTCCCCATCTAGAGTCCCATTACCAGTCATTGGAGATATTTGCTGCTAGCAGTTGCAGATTAGTTACATGTTATCATGTGAGGTTCTGTGGCCTGCAATTTGCAGGCGGTTAGACAAGATCATTCATGATGGTCCTTTCTGACTTTAAAGTATGAGTCTCTGTTCTGGACCTATCTGCAGTGAAAATCCCGGGTATGGATACTTACTGTCTGAGCAGAATATCTGTGGGTAGCACAGAGTTCTCAATGGAAACAGGATTCTGTTGTTCTTCTATCTGTTTTTCTCATTGCTTCTGTCCTCTAGGATGCTGATTCTGGGCCCTCTGGTTAGTAGCTACAGATCATGGCTGGTGCTCCTTTTGACCTGCATAGTCGGTGGGCTTGCAGACTAAGTGGTTCTAGTGTCTCATCTGTCTGTTGTTTCTTGTTTTATACTTCGGTTATAAACTCTTTGGGGTAAGGACTGTCTTTTTGGTCTTATTTGTAGAACACTTCACACAATGTGATCCTGGTCCTTGATTAGAACTCCTAGGTTTTATGGTAATGCAAATAATAAATAATAATAATTCTCCAGTATCTCTCTTAATCTCAGTCTCCTGTTCATATGTAGAAGAGGAAATCATGGCTCACCAATCTTTTAGAATTCTTTGAAGGGGTTAACAAATATGGACAATGGTGATCCAGTGGATGTATTGTATACAGATTTTTAGAAAGCCTTTGATAAGGTCCCTCACCAAAGATTCTTAAGCAAAGTAAGCTGTCGTGGGATAAGAAGGGAGGTTCTCTCATGGATCAGTAACTGGTTAAAAGATAGGAAAAAAAGGGTAGGAATAAATGTCAGTTTTCAGAATGGAGAGAGGTAAATAGAGGTGTCTCCTCAGAGGTCTGTACTGGGACCAGTGCTGTTCAATATATTCATAAATGATCTGGGAAAAAGGGTAAACAGTAAGGTGGCAAAATTTGCAGATGTTACAAAACTACTTAAGATAGGCAAGTCCAAAGCACACTGAAGAGCTACAAAGGAATCTCACAAAACTGGGTGACTGGGCAACAAAATGGCAAATGAAATTCAATGTTGATAAATGCAGAATAATGTACATTGGAAAACATAATTCCAACTATACATACAAAATGATGGGGTCTAAGTTAGCTTTTACCATCCAATAAAGAGATCTTGGAGTCATCATGGATAGTTCTCTGAAAACATCCACTCAATGTGCAGCAGCAGTCAAAAAAGGGGTACAGAGTAAGACAGAAAATATCATAATATCTTTGTGTAGATCCATGGTACACCCACATCTTGATTACTGCATGCAGATCTGGTCACCCCATCTCAAAAAAGATATATTAGAATTGTAGAAGGTACAGAGAAGAGCAACAAAAATGATTAGGGGTATGGAGCAGTTTCCCTATGGAAAGGTTAAAAAGACGGACTTTTCAGCTTGGAAAAGAGATGACTAAGGAGATATAATAGAGGTCTATAAAATCTTGACTGGTGTGGAGAAAGGGAATAAGGCAATGTTATTTACGCCTTCACATAACAAAAGAACTAGGGGTCACCCTATGAAATTAATAGGCAGCAGGTTTAAAACAAAAGGAAGTACTTCACACAATGCACAGTAAACCTGTGGAACTCATTGCCAGGGGATGTTGTGAAGGCCAAAACTATGAGGGTTCAAAAAAGAAGTAGATAAGTTCATGAAGGATGGGTCCAACAATGGCTATTAGCCAGGATGGTCAGGGATGCAAAACCTTTCTCTAAGTGTCCCTAGCTTCACTGCTGGAAGCTGGGAGTGGACAACAGGATGGATCACTTAATGATTGACTGTGCTGGTCATTCCCTCAGGAGCACCTGGAACTAGCCACTATCGGAAGTTGGGATTCTGGGCTGGATGGACCACTGGTCTGATCCAGTATGGCTGTTCTTAAGAGAACACAAGCAACATTCCCTCTAATTTTTCCAACCATGTGCAGAGTGAATTTTATGTGCACCAATATCGAGGTGATGTGCACCATCAGTAGAAACAAAAGACCGGATATAATATATATTTTTAAAAAGTTACCATGGGGATAATGACTCTGTCCAGGACAGGTTAGGCATTTTAGAACTCACTACTCAAAAAATAAAGCATAAGAGAGAAATCAAATTATGAAATGCGTAGATCAGTCAAAAAAACTTAAAATAGCACTTTGAAAAAATAAAATTACAGTGAATATATGCGCATTACAGGAAGTACCAGAAGTAACAAAAACAACAACAATAACACTATGTGTTGGGAGCTGATTGTGAAAGAGACAGTGTGTGTGTCTAAGTGTGCAAGACAGACTGTGTGTGTGTGAGAGACAGACTGTGTATGAGAGAGACACAGAGATGTGTGAGAGAGTGTTTGTGAGACAGTATGTGTATGTGTAAGAGAGACTCAGAGTGTGTATTGTGAGAGAGACACAGAGACTGTGTGTATGTGAGACAGATAGAGACACAGTGTGTGTGAGTGTGTGTGTGCTGGCTGCTGGGGAAGTCTATGAGAGACCGTGCACTGTCTCTTTAAGCACAGTAACACTCACCAGAATGCTCATTGTTCAGACAGCAGCAGCTGCCAGCAGCCCTCCTGCTCCTGAGCCCTGTCCCGTAATCCCTGCTCTGATGGGGTACATGGATGGGGGGAGATGGGAGGAGGGGAACACCCTGACATCAGTACCCCCACTTCACCCCATTCCGCTCTGCACAGCAAGCAGGAGGCTCCTGGGAGCAGCTGCCCAGAAGCTCCAAGGCAGAGGGCAGGAGCAACACTGCTGCAGAGCAGTGGAGAGAGGGGCACCCGAACACACGTTGCCGGATGTGCACAGCTCTGCTAATCGAGTGCATGGCACTTCATTGACTCTTGAGCGGCTGCGCCACTGTACAGCTTAGAGAGAACACAGGACACAAGGTATGATGGGTACAAAGTGAGCTGTGCCTTAAACCCCTTTGCTGTCTCAACTGCACTTCTCATGTGACAAGATTCACTACCTTCGCCCCTCCCTGGATGAAAACATGTGATCCTACCACCCTTAAACAGCCCCTTGTTTAGCAACCATGCCAAATCAACAGGCCTAACAGTGTTTGACGCTTGTAAGAAATTTCCCTCCAGAAGTATGTGGCCAGTGGCTGATTGAAGTGAATCAAACCAGCTGCTTTAAAACAAATGTAAGTATCATTTTGAGAAAAAGGTTAACACAATAAAAGTCTATACTTATCTGGTCTTGCATAAACTTTATCTTTTCCTTGAAAGTTTAGGAAGGTTCTGCTTAACCCAGATATCTGCATAGGTGGCGACTTATAGTGGTCCGTGGTGCCCATGGTCCCCCAAAGTGCAGGGTCTTGAGCGTTTGCCCTGGTCCACCCTATGAACAGGATGGCTCTGGGTGCAGCGTGGCCTGGGGAAGTAGCGGGGAGCCTGGTGCTGGCAGCAGCGAGAAACTGGCCCCAGCCTGCTCCTGTTCTGCCCCCTCCCCACGCCCATTCCACCCCTCCCCCAAGCTCCCACCCCCACCCTGCCTCTCGCTTCCACATCCTCCCCCCGAGCGATGCCTGGAGCCAGTGGAGTAGAGTGGGCTGGGGCTGGGTTGCTCCCTGCTGCTGGCTAAGGCCCCCTGCTAACATCCCAGGCCGCTCTGGACCCTGCGTCCCCCTGAAGCGCGAGGCCCCACAAACCACAGGGTCCGGAGCTGTTGCCCTGATCCATCCTATGGATGGGACCGCTCTGCTTGGACCTGTTCTAGGCACCACCAAAAAAGGCATTCTCAGGCTCTCTCTCTGTCTGTCAGCATCACCCCTCAAGTAGCTGCTGGCAACTCACCTCCTCTTTCTTTCTCCAGAAGGGTCCCTTAACTGGTCTTGGGCCACTTGATCTCTAGGATGTGGCCTTGGTAAAATGGTTGGGAATTGGAGCCTGGGAACAGCATCTTGCCACTAAATAGTCCAGCCATTGTTCCCTTAGTCCCTTGAAGTTGTTTTCTTGTATGTGTCCTATCTATGACCATTGTTTCATTTCCTGCTTGCTCTTCCTAACAGGCACTTTTGATCTAAGTCAGGGGCGGCTCTAGCGTTTTTGCCACCCCAAGCACGGCAGGCAGGCTGCCTTCGGTGGCTTGCCTGTGGGAGGTCCCTGGTCTTGCAGATTCAGTGTACCCACCGCCGAATTGCTGCCAAATCCACAGGACCGTCGCCCTCCTACAGGCACACTGCCAAAGGCTGCCTGACTGCTGCCCTCACAGGGACTGGCAGGCCACTCCCTTCCCCCTTCCCCCCCACCCCCGTGGCTTGCCAACCCAGGCACACGCTTGGAACACTGGTACCTGGAGCCGCCGCTGGTCTAACTCCATATATTCAGAATAATATCAAATAGATAAACTACTGTACAAATACTCATAACAAATAATTCCAATATCTCCTGTGTTCTCAACATAAAGAAAAAAAACCTTCACGTCCAGATCAACTGGATTCGTAAGTGTCCTTTTGTTCTATGAAACACTAAAGTGGGATTCATCTGACCTCCTGCATAACGTAGATCACAGGACTTTCCTGAATTGTTGTTGAACTAGAGCGTATCTTTTAGAAGAACATCCACTCTTGATTTAAAAATTGCCAGAGATGGAGAATCCACCACAACACTTGGTAAGTTGTTACAGAGGTTAACTACCCCACCGTTAAAAAAATCACACCTTATTTCCGGTCTGAATGTATCTAGCTTCAGCTTCCAGCTTTTGGAACTTGTTCTACTTTTGCTAGCTTGCTGGATATGGAGGCTTTGTCTAGAGATATTACAGTCCTTATTAGCATTCTTACACATTGTCATTCTTCAGCTTATAGTATCTAGTCCTAGTTGTATAGTCATGTCTACCAACAGGGCCGGTGCAATCATTTAGGCGGACTAGGTGGTTGCCTAGGGCGCCAAGATTTGGGGGCACCAAAAAGCAGCTCCACCAAATTTTTTTTTAAGTGGTTGAGCGGCCCGCTGCTGCTGGGATGGAGAGGGAGTCTGAGCTGCCGGCGGCATCAGCAGCGGGCAGCCCAGGGTGTCCCCTGGGTCAGTGCACTGCCATCGCATCCGTCAGCCCAGGGGGTCCCCTGGGTCAGTGCGCTGCTGCGGCATCCAGCAGCCCAGGGGGTCCCCTGGGTCAGCGTGCTGCAGAGCCGCCCAGATGGGGGGACAGAGCAACAATTTGCCTCGGGCCCTGCAGGGGACCCCACGAGTGTTTTTCGGAGCCCCTGGAGCGGGGTCCTTCACTCGCTCTGGGAGACCCAGAAAACTCTCGCGGGGCCCGGGGCCCGGAGCTTCTTCTGCTCCCGGTCTTCGCCAGCGGGGGGAGTCCTTCCACTCTGGGGCGGAAGGACCCCCCCCCCGGTGAATTACCACCAAAGCAGGACCCGCTGCTGACGTGCAGCTCGGTCTTCGGTGGTAATTGGGCAGCGGGGGAGCCTTCCACTCCGGCACCCGCCAGCGAAGTGCCCTGGAGACCCGCAGCGGGGGCCCTCCGCCACCGAATTACCGCTGAAGACTTGGCTGCACTTCGGCAGCTGGTCCCGTTTCAGCAGCAATTCGGCGGTGGAGGGGCCCCGCGGCAGGTCTCCGGGGTACTTCAGCAGTGGGTCCTGGAGCGGAAGGGCCCCCCGCTGCCGAAGACCCCAGGCCCCTGGAATCCTCTGGGCGGCCCTGGCGTGCCACCGGCAGCCCAGGGGGTCCCCTGGGTCAGCGCGCCACTGCCGGCAGCTGCCAGCCCAGGGGTTCCACTGCGCAGTCCTGCTTGGAGAGGATGTGGAGCAGAGGTGAGTTGGGGTGGGGAGGTACCACAGGCCTCCTCGGGCCAGGGGGTGGGGAGCTGCCGTGGGGTGTGGAGGAATTCGGGGGGGCAGGCAGCTGCTGCAGAGCTGGGGGGGGCACAAGGTGGAAGTTTCGCCTAGGGCGCGAAACTTCCTTGCACCGCCCCGTCTACCAAACAGTTGATTTCAGTATCCCATGCCATATACTTTATTTTTACTTTCTTCTGCATATTTCATCATTCCAAATGTTTTTCTGATACTTCAAAAGGTATCTTTTGAAGATATGTGAAGTGTGAGCCAGCCAAAAGGATTGCATCTCACTTCTAATGGGTTTTGATAAACATAACTGGTACAATAAGGCTTTCAATATTCCAATGAATTTCATGCACAGGGAAAGGATCTTCTTGTACAGAAAGCTTCAGTTTCTTGCACAGCGTTGTTTCTTTAGGAAAAATTGCATGCTAAACAGAATGTGCAGAAAATTAAAACTCAGAAAACTGGTATAGTTCTTTATCATAGAATTGACCATATTTACAGGGTGCACATCACATGCATCTTAGATAGTGACTTTATTTTTATGGTTAACCCTGAAAATATATGTAACTTCTAAAATCCAAATGACAAAATTAGATTTAATCCCCACAGAAAATTGCTTGGAAAATGTTTGTCACTTCCTGATTTATTCACTGATGATCTGCTACAGATGGTCAGAAGGAGTGACAGTAGAATGATAAAGGGACATAGGCCCATGTCTATACTAGAGAGCTGACAGTGGCACAGCTGTACCGATGCAGCTGTAAAATCTCTTGAATAGCCACTCTATGCTGATGAGAGAGAGCGCTTCCTTTGACATAATTAAATGACTCCCAATGAGCAGCAGTAGCTGTGTCAACAGGAGAAGCTATCTACAATGGTGCTTATGTCCATGTAACTTATGTCACTCAGGGGGAGTGTTTTTTTCACACCCCTGAGCAACAGAAGTTATACTGACAAAAGTGGTAGACTAGACATACGCCTTATCTATGCTACAGAGTTTTGTCAACAAAAGGCAGCTTTTGTTAACAAAACAGTGAATACGTACGCTCTGCGATGCGACTTTTGCCAGCAAAAACACCCTTTTGGTGACAAAATAAAACCACCCTGAGAGACATAAAGTTTTTTTGTGCAAAATTTTTGTCAACAAAGTGCCAATATAGATGCCACGCTTGATTGTATTGCTTTAATTGGCCTCCAAGAGGTATCCCACAATGCCCATCCTAACTGCTCTGGTCAGCAGTTTGAGGTCCACTGCCCTGCAGTCAGGGTAAACAACCATCTGCTCCTCCCCCTTAGAAACCCTGGGAATGTTTGAAATTTCCTTCCTGTTGGCTCCCCGTGGAGAGGTCTCATTGCATTTTCCCAGGGGACCATGGGGTCTTATCACAGCAAACACTCTCCCGCTTGGACCACTGTGGAGCTGTTGGATCTGCTCAGTATATGAGGAGAGGAGGCTGTGCAGTCCCAGCTGTGCTTGAGCCATAGGAATTTTGATACCTAAGGGCAGATTTCTTGAGGCTTGTGCGATAAGGGCTATGATCGAGACACGCTGCAATGCAGAGTGAAGATAAAGGAGCTGAGGCAGGTGCATCATAAGGCAATGGAGGCAAATCACCGTTCTAGCAGGAGCTGGACACTATCCTTGGTGGCGACCCCACCTCCACTGCCAAAAGCGCTGTGGATACTTCGGTGGGCCTAGAGATGGTGGAAAGAGGACCTAACCTAGAGGATGAAGTCATTGATGACGAGGTGGAGTTAGATGATGATGTGGAGCTCCTGGCTGGGTCGCCCGGTGGGGCAGGCAGCCAGAAACTGTTCACCGCTCTGGAGGTGTCTAGCCAGTCTCAAGCCACGTGTAGCAGATGTACCCTCGCTTCCCTGCTTACCCCCAGCAGTGACTCAGATATCTGCTACAATGACCCCTGCCTGTGGAAAAGTGTGGGAGAATTTTAGAATTTTTTCCCTAGTTGGCTGTAGCGCAACCCTGGCAGAGTGCTCTTTTCTCTGTATAAAGCACTCTTTCCCCACCACCCCAGACACCACTCACCATGTTTTGGGTGTTCACCGAGATGTGTACTTGCCAAGGATCAGTGAGAACGTGATTGTTATGTTACCAAAGGTGTATTTTACTGAAATGTTTCAATACTGTGCGTGAATTTAACAATCCTGCTTCTATGTATTGTTCCTTGTGCTTTGGCAGATCTGGCCTTGAGGAACATGCCAAATACACCAGCTGAGCATCTCTGCCAGATAAGAAAGTGCCCAAGACAGAGCAAAGATGACATGTTCCCGGAGGTACTGCACTTCTCCAATGCAGACAAAAAGGGAACACAAGGAGTGGAGGGATGCTGAAAGGCAGGACAGAAAAGAAAATCAGGAGTTTGTTAAGGACACTACTGGGCAGATGTTAATGTCCTGGAGGAGCAAACGCAGATGCTGAAGTCTTTAATAATGCTGCAGACTGAGCAGATGCATGCCCGCTCTCCCTGGCAGCACATTCAGAACTCTTTTCCATGTCCCTCTCCCCGCCAAAAAACTCAGCCTGTACCATCCTTTCTGCTTTCTGGGACTTCTCAATTTCCCTTTCACTCCACCCCCTTGGACAACTTTCAGAATGGTAGCTGGACCTACACGCAGCTCTGAAAGTCTGCCCTTCCCTGGTACCTCCTTTCCCACTTTCCCACTCTGTGTGTGTGTGTGTGCGTGCGTGCACGCAATAAAAGCAAAGTTTTTGAATGGTAACTCATCTTTATTTTTTTCCTACAAATTGAGATAGCAGGCACTACGAATACATGCACAGGCAGTTTAATCATTTGTGTACTGGAATAGAAGGCCCCAAACTTCACCATTGCTTCCTAGGAAAACTACATGTAATGTAACATTGCAGCACCAGCCACAGAGATATACATTACTGGTCCTCATTTTCAAAGCAATCCTTTCACCCTTAGCTTCACAAAGATTATGTAACGTGAAACACGTGGCTATGGCCACGGGAATATTATCCTTATTGAGGTCTAGCCTGCCATAAAGATATCATCGGTGCGCCTTTAATCTGCCAAAGGCACATTCCACTGTCATCCGTCACCTACTCAGCCTGTAGTCGAACCGCTTCTTGCTGCTGTCCAGGTTTCCGATGTAAGGTTTCATGAGCCATGGCTGTAAGGGGCATGCTGGGTCTCCCAGGATCACTATGGGCATTTCAACATCCCCCACTGTAATCTTCTGGTTTGGAAAGAAAGTCCCCACTTGTAGCTTTCTATACAGTCTGGTGTTCCTGAAGATATGTGTGTCAGGCACCTTAAATGCCCATAGTGCTCCACAAGCACCTGCAACACCATGGAGAAGTCCCCCTTCCTATTTATGTACTCCATCGCAAGGTGGTCTGGTGCCAAAATTGGAATGTGTGTGCCACCTATCACCCCTCCACAGTTAGGGAAACTCATTTCTGAAAAGTCATCCATGATTTCATGCACATTTCCCAAAGTCATGGTCCTTCGTAGCAGGATGCGATTAATTGCCCTGCACACTTGCATTAATGCAGCCCCAATGGTCAACTTCCTGACTCCAAATTGATTCGTGATTGACTGGTAGCAATCTGGAGTCACCAGCTTCCACACAGCGATTGCCATGCGCTTCTCTATCAATAAGGCAGCTCTCATTCTGGTGTCCTTCCACCGTAGTGCTGGGGTGAGCTCTGCATACTGTTCCAGGAAGGTGGCTTTCCCCATCAGAAAGTTCTATAGCCCCTGCTCGTCATCTCACACCTGCATGATGATATGCTCGCACCATTCTGTGCTTGTTTCCCAAGCCCAAAAGCAATGGTTCACTGTCTGCAGCTGTTCTGTGAATGCCAAAAGCAATCTAAAGTTGCTCCTATCCATATCACACAGGATGTCAGGCAATTGGGAAGCTTCTTCAGTTAGGAACTTTGTGATTAACTGCACTGCCATCTGTGATGTCTTCATGACTGTTCTCAGAGCATAGAGGAGCAATGTGGGATCCATCCCTTCTCTCAAAGATGCCCGGGTGCAGAGCAAAGAAGGGCTGCTGAAAAATGCTGTGAAAGAAAGTCAGAAGCCCATGAAATGCTGGGACAGAAAACAATGCATTCTGGGACATGGAGTCTGGTCCAAGATGCACTGTCATCTGCTCTGTCTTCCCACAAGATCTAGCAACAGAAGGAGTCGATCTGGCCTGTAGAATAGATACCCACAGTGCATTGCTCACACTGCCCATGGTAGTGTCCCAACTGTGGACACGCTCCGCCACAGAGGGGGTGAGTGTGAATATACAATATCAATTTTTATTATAGTGCTTTTTCAGTCCCGACATAATTTTTGTTGACAAAACTCTGTAGCGTAGTCAAGGCCTAAGTCATGGTTTTCTATTTTGGAGCCTTGCGCTGATTGCATTAACTTCAGCATGAATCTTCTCCATTCCATTTCAAGGAATTAATTTACCATTGGCCCTAACCAGGCTCCTTCCTGCCTGGGGACATGGGCCTCAGTGGTAATGAATAATGACAGTATTGGTAAAAGCACAGTCTAACTGAGTAATTTTCCTGTGCTGCTGATATTAAACACAACAATATAGTTTTTGCCTATCCCATACTGTGTTTTCTAGTTTTCTCCTAGTCTAGTTTTCTACTGGTAAGATGAATGTTTTCTTGCAGAAATTCCCTCCACCCCCTCCCTCAATCCTATATTTTTTAAGAATATGTTTTTGTGCAGTTCATGGGGTCTGTAAGTGGGGGGACTCACCCCTGCAGTGCCTCCTGCTGGTCTCTCAGGGAATTAGTTTGATTTCCAGCCAGGAGTGCCCTCTGCAGGCCGGTGATCTGCTACCACTTGCTCCCATGTCCCTCCCAGGACCAGGTGCCCCTTTATCTGGGGTGCTGCCCCCTGGCAGTAACCCCTTTCTCATTGGATCTCCCCTCCCCAGGGAACCCCCACCCACTAGCCCCACCTCATCTCAGTATAAGGCTACTGCCAGTCATCATCTAGCCCCACGCCCTGGGGCAGACTGCAGTATCAGCCTACTCATCGCTGGCAAGGTTGGGTTTGGACCTGCTGCCTTGGCCTACCCCTGGGCTGTCCTCTGCAACCCCCAATACCTGTTAGCCCAATGCTAGGCCACAGCCTGGGGCTTTCCAGGCTGGAGCTCCCCAGCTCCTCTGCCTTTCCCCAGCCCTGCTCCACTCAGGTACCCTATTGCTAGCTCCCTGCAGCCAGGCCCTTCTCCCTCTACAGGCAGAGGGAGACTGACTGGGTTCCTAGCTCCCTGCCTCTTATAGGGGCCAGCTGGCCCAGATTGGGGCTTGGCCACAGCTGAGCCTACCTTCCCTAATCAGCCCAGGCTTCTTGCCCCAGCCATAGCCCTTTCCTGGGCTGTTTTCCACCCCGAAGGGCAGGAGCGGGTAACCACCCCGCTACAGGGTCCTATAGAACAGGGGTTCTTCTTCAAGTGATTGCTCATATCCATTCCAGTTAGGTGTGTGCGTGCTGCATGCACAGCCGTCGGAGAAACTTTTACCCTAGCAACACTCGGCGGGTTGGCTGGGCGCCCCCTGGAGTGGCGCCACCATGGTGCC